>NC_048926.1:5084723-5121335 GCF_011077185.1 Oxyura jamaicensis | reverse complement strand
ATTCATCTGAAGAGGTGGGCAGGGAAAAGAGAACCTGCTAATGCTCTAGCTTGGAAAAGAGAACCTGCTAATGCTCTAGCTTAGATCCAGGCTACAGTGTGAATTTTGCTTTTCAGATACTCCAGAAACTCCAGACAAGGAATGGACCTAAAAAATTATCTATATGTGAGAACACAGAATAGAATTCTTATATGTGAGAACATTATAGCAAGCCTCCTTAGCTCTCTGGTTCTTCATCATAGATAGCAGATTTGTTTGGCTTTGTAAGTTGAAGTGATTTTATTTTCTTAGAGGATCAAGACTTTTGTTTTCTGTGTGAGAAAATGTAGATACTGGCACAGAAAAAAATAAAAATAAATAAATAAATAAATAAAAGTAAAAAGGATCCAGAATAAAGAAATTTGAGCTGAGTTCTGTACTAATAAACTGAATGTGATGTGCATGGCAGTGGTGAAGAAGCACATGGTGGTCAACAGGAACCAAATATCCCAAGTCGATGCCAGGAAATTCTTCAAGCTCTAAAAACAAGGGTGCTGCATATTAGTTATTCACAGGGTAAAGTTTTTTTAACTATTCCAATCACCATATGATGTCCAATAAATGTTTAGGGGAAGTGCTGTCTGGAACAAGATAAATTTATCCTGGGAAATGTTCTATCAGATTAGCAGCACAAAAAAAGCATTTGAGTGTCTACGAATATTTCCCAGATCATCTCAATTGACTGTTACAGACAAAGACGATTTAATTTTAAGATTAATGATTAAGATTAATTAAGATAGATGATTAATTTTAAGATATTAAAATATCTTAAATTAATCTAATATTTATTTATCTTGATGGCAATTTGCTTGCTTTTGACTGTGTTTATAAGCTTTAATGAAAAAAAAGAGCAAAATGAGAGAGTGGAAACAAACCACCACCAACAGGTGTTAGGAACTTAAGAAAGATTTTGACATTCCTGCCACCACCATGACAATCCTTATGGGAATCATGACTGTATTTCCTTCCTCTCTTTGAATCCTGCCTTTGATGACTGGAAAAAAAAATAACTAGCATGGATTATGACCAGACACACTCAGAATATCAGGTTGGTGTGAACAGAACTAGACAGCCTACCTGTAAATAACACATGAATTGGGGATCTTGGCACACCCTCCACAGTCCAGTGAATACAGTGTTGGGAATATGCTATGACAATGGTATTAGAAATGATTAGGAATTATTAGAAATGCAAAATCACTGGGTAGTAATAGCTGAAAGAATTCCCAAAAGAGGTGTAAAGTGAGCCAGGATTGTGCAGAACTAATATTTGACTCAGCTTTATTATGAGATGTCTTAAACACAGATCCCTTGCTGCCATTTAATCAAGGTTATTGAACACTTTGGACCCAACAAAATGAAGCTGAAATTTGGGAGTCCTAAGAGATCTGATTCTCTATAATTATTTGTATCACCATTGAAGAAAATAAAATATGTATTACAGTGTTTTTGGAGTATAACATCATAGTCTGATTGGATAAGGTGATGAGAAAGCTGAATTTTCTCTGCATTTTTCGATTTATTGTTAATTACTATGATGTTTTGCTCTAATAAATTGTATTCACACTCGGAATTTTCAAATGGATGCCAATTTTGTATAATAATTTATCAGAAAATGTGCAGAACTGCTTCACGGAGCAAAGTGATAAAACTATTTAGAAAAGATTTATTGCCCTGCTCATGGTGTAGCATCTATGACTTAAGATCATTAGCAGTTTGCCTACCCGTTCACAGATCTGACAATACATGAGGGAAGATTTAGCAGTGGATATTAAACAACTAAGGATTATAAACCACATAGATCATTGTGAAGGGCTGTTTTCCATTAAAAAAATAAAAAATAAAAAATCTCTTTTTCTCCCAAACCTCCCTTGCATGTTCTCACACGAGTGGTTACCAGAACAGGTGCACAAACAGACAGACATGTAGAGAAGCAGAGCTGAACCCTATCAGGAAAAAAAAAAAAAAAAAAAAAAAAAAACATGGACAGAACTGGTCCAGATGGACTTACCTTCAGAATATGTAGAATTAGAAAGAAAGGATGAACTTCGGATAAAGATTTTAGGCTAAAATACAGAAAAATGTTGATTTTTTTTTTTCTACATAGCAATCAGTGCAAAACTTTTCACTTTTATAGGCACAAAGGTGAAACACACCTAAGCAGGGTTCCCCCACATTTCAGAGGGATGTGAAAACATGCCAAAATCCCCATTAATCTTCCTCCATTAATGTAGTTCCTTAGCATCTTCCCTATTTTCTCTGCTCCCAAGAAGGAAAGAGAAAGCAATTTTTCAACCCCCTCAAAGCTATGCTACCCCTCATCCAGTGTCCATTTGTGTCCAATCTCTGCTTTTTTAATGATAGGTGATAGACAATAACCCCAAAATACAGCAGGTCAGAGGAGAGTATTATAAAGGGCATTTGCATAAAGCACATGCTTTGATTACCTTTATAACAATGTAAATGGCAAATCACTTATTTAACTTAGTGAAAACATAGTTAAACCACTTAACAAACCCTTTTTATTGGAGCAAAAAATATTTAGCCAACATAATCTACTAACAAGTGTTTGGTTTAGCATGTTGGCTGAGCTGCAAGAAGTACATTAATGAAATTATTGTCATTTGGGAAACAGCACACTCTCTGGAAGCTTGCCTGGATGATTTGATCTGAATCCAACACAACTTGGATTTTATTAAAAAAAAAAAAAAAAAAAAAAAATAGAGTAATGCAAATATGTTAACTAACTCTATCTTCATAAAAACCTGCTGCTGTGCTAAGATACTCCTGGCTGTGCACAAATTTTTGTTCAAAATCTGTAGGAAAAGCAACTAGTTTTGGCCCTTTTACATGAAATTATCATAGTAATGAAAGTCCCAGTATCTCAGTTGAGAGTTGAAGTGTAGCTTCTGTGCCCAGCAAGATTTAAGACTTTGTATTATGGTGTTTTTGTCTCACCATATGTTTAGAATATCACAGAAAACAGACTCACCTTGGCAACATGATTTCTACTGTTCCAGTGAGATAGTGGTTTTATGTAACTACTAGTACTGGTCAGTCCCTTAATTGCAGCACAGACATGGTAAAAATGAAGCACATTTTTATAGCAAGCAGCAGCATACTTAAGAGGAACTCCTAATCTTCATCTGCAGATCTAATTGTTTATACTGTTTTGTTAGGAGGATGCTCATCCAGATAATCTATTTTTAATCTTTGACAGAAATCATGCAATAGAATTAAAATGCTCCAAAGTAAGACATAGAAACGGAAGGTAGCAATATCCCACGTCCAACATGAAATTTAGGGGATATCCATGCATCTCGATTTATGCTCCAAACTCCTTGCCCAATTCCTTACATGTCACAAGAACCCAAAACCAGCTACATGTGAATAACTTTGTTGTCTCAACACACTGTATTCCCAGAAGTCTAAGGTGCCAAAAGCCTGAGGCCAATTCAGATGCATAAACTGGGGCTCCCACTGGTGGATTACCTCTCTGCCTGTCAGTCCCTGAATCCTGAAATCCTCTCTGAAGCATGGCACCATTTCCAGAGGGGTGGAGAGCACCACATTTCTGGCTGGCTGGTTGGGCCTAATCACCATTGGGCTTAATTATGGATTGCATTAATTATTAGAGTATTAATTAAGAATGATCTTCATTTACTATTCTATCCTGCTCTTCTCAGTGTTTTAGAAGAAAGAGTAAACACTTTTAGGTGCCTAACAACAGAGGAAGACATCAACTGAGGAAAGGTACTTAACTCAGAGCTTTAAGTAGGCCACTAAATCATGAAATAATCAGGATCTCATATACTCCCCTGGAACATTGGTTTCTGCTGACTAACTCAATTATTTATCTGTGCTGGCCTTTAAATCCCATTGTTCATCTCCTAGCACCGTGTACACTTAGATTAAAGAATTTAGAAATCCACTTTGGGCATCTGATTTAGGAGACTGTGAGTAAAACCTTCACATATGATGTCAGGTTTGTTCTTCAGCTGTTGGTTATATGTGCTGAGGACAGGTCTGGCAGATGGTGTGCATGAGCCCATGTGCACATGTGCTTTTCTCTAAGCTATGCACCTCCATTGCCTACTAGGACTTGTATAAGTTGTGTAGAAATTGTGTGCACACACATATATAGAATTATTTTTCTACTAGGATGTATGAGGTATTGTGGAAAGTAACCAAAAATAAAGAACTGACGCATATCTTCTGTAATATTTTTTGTGTGTATGTGTGTGATAAAACTAAATGTTTCCTAAAGTAATATTAAAACTAGTTTTAAAATTTAAATCCCAAACTTATGTTACAGTTAAGCTTCTTGTATTCTTAAGCAATACTAGAAACGACATCAAGTAAAACAGAACTATACTAATGTGCTTTTGGAAATAAATAAATAAATGAAAGCCACACACGCACACACAAAAAAAATAATAATAATAAATTATCTGTTGCAAGTAGGAGGTTCCTACAGACATTTTCAAGCAGCAACAAATAACATTTCTATGGATACACTCTTCCTCACAGCATTTAACAGCACATCTTGTGCTCCTACAAGCAATATCATGGGATAGGGGAGCCCTTGTCTGATCTGCTGCATAAGAGTGTTTGTCTTTCTGAAAACAGCAGGAGTTCCCATTAATTTTGTGTTGTCCTTCTCAATATAGCTGCCTCCAACCATCCTGTCAGAGGTTTTCCCAAACATCTAAGAAGAGATTTCATTAAAGTTTAAGCTATTTTAATGCCCCCATACACAACAAAAAACAGTTTTGGACAAAGGCTCTGTAATGATAAATGTACTCTGGACAACTTCAGTGTTATCGTTTCTTTTAGCCTTCAGTGTGTGATGTTGAAAATGGACCTATTGCAATGGAAGATCCATTATAAACTCAATCAATTACACTCCAGATTTGATAGCTGAAAGATGATGAGGTAGCAATGCTGTCCTCCTGGACAATCGTATAGAACCTAAAATATAAAAGATCAAAGATGGAAATAGAGCTTCATAAAAAATAAATAATAATAATAATAACCATTATTATTTCATCATCTTCTTTAATGTTTGAACACATTTGCCAAACATAGAATTCCTTAGGGCCTGAGGCTGTGTTTCTAAGACAGTTGGAGGCAATCAAGTTAAAACTGCTGCAGCCCTGTCCTCCTCCATGTGCTGCCAGATTTCAAATGCTAACCTGGCAGAAAATTCATCATTTTGCTGCTGTTTTCTGCATGACATTTCTGCTCCACAGGTTTAGCTGGCATGGACCAGTTCATGAAGGGGGTCACAAAAAATGAGGTCCAGCACAAAGCAATAGGCGATGCCATTGTTTTAAGCATCACCTGGTTATGTAGGAATGTGGGAAATGTCACACCCATAAAGAAAGACATCCTGGATAAAGCATTTATAAATATAAAGACAGATTACATTCCTATTTCCAAGCAATTTTCAACCAGATTAAAATACACACATATATATACAAATAAAACTTGTAAATTATTGTTTTTAAATATTTTCCATAGAAGATCCCTTTGAGGGAATGAGAAGATAAATCTTTAGTGCTTACTCCATGAAACTTGAACTGGATCAAGTAAAACATGAAAAACATGTTTTTAATAATCAAAATTTACTTTTTTTTTTTTTTTTTTTTGTCAAGAAGTTACAGAGTTCTGGTTGCTGTCTTAATTTTATGTGTAAGTTACCAGTTGTGTGTAACCTTTATACATGATCTGCAAAAATTATTTTAAAGTTACTTCATTTTTCTGAATATAATTCTCTCTGGGGCTATATTTAAACAGAGGAAAATCCTCACTGAACATGGTATAGCCAGGGGAGATCTCAAAGAAACCAATTTACTGCTCTTAATAATAATTTTAAAATACTCTCATTTTCCACATAGAATAATCTAACTAAAATAGCACCTACCTCGTAAAGAGTTGTCTAAATCTGAATATTCCAGATTAGTTCTTATTTTGTCAAAGAATTCTAGGATATTTTTTTTTTTTTAAAAAAAAAAAAAAAAAAAAAAAGTTGTTGTTGTATTATGATACCTTTATACCTTTGTGTTGTGCACATGCTTCTGGGATTTCCTGGTGACAGGATGCAATGGGTGAGGGGAATAGCATAGAGCATCCTTATCAAAACTACATGGGAGGTGGTCTTATTAGACTATTGGCTAGTCTTCTAAGAAAAGTTGTAATTTCAATGAATTCCCTGAAAATTTATGACTTTGAAAAAGCCCTAGAAAATGCCACCTGTGCTGTCACACAGCATCTGGGAGAGTGAGAGCAGTGAGAAACAATGGCCTTGCAGGTGCCGAGGGCAGTG
Organism: Oxyura jamaicensis; assembly: GCF_011077185.1. Classification (NCBI taxonomy): domain Eukaryota; kingdom Metazoa; phylum Chordata; class Aves; order Anseriformes; family Anatidae; genus Oxyura; species Oxyura jamaicensis. The sequence continues at coordinate 5,114,968 of NC_048926.1, read as the reverse complement.
AAGAAGGAGGGGGAGAGGTGCTCCAGGTGCCAAAGCATAATTCCCTTGTGGCCTGTGGTGAGGACCATGGTGAAGCAGGCTGTCCCCCTGCAGCCCATGGAGTACCACGGTGGAGCAGCCTATGGAAGAACCCCTGGTGCAGCAGGTGGACCTGCACTGATGGAGGCTGCAGCCTGTGGAGGACCCCCACAGGAGCAGGCCCCAGGGTGGGCCTGTAGCATGTGGAGAGGAGACCACGCATAAACAGGTGACCTGTCAGGAGCTGCAGCCCGTGGGGGATCCAGGTTGGAGCAGTTTGCTCCTGAGGGATGGACCCGGTGGTATGGACCCATATCTGTAGCAGTTCTTGAAGAGCTGCTGCCTGTGGGCAGCCCACGCCGGATCAGTTCAGCAAGGACTGCATCTCGTTGGAGGGACCCCACAGCACAGGGGATGAGAGTGACCGAGAAGAAGTGGCAGAGAAGAAGTGCTATATAATGACCATAACCCCCATCCCCCATTCCCCTGTGCTATTTAGGGGGAGGAGGTGGAAGAGGGCAGATGAGGGGAAAGTATTTTTGGTTTCTTTCCTTTGTTTCTCACTTTTCTATCTTATTAGTAATAGGTAATAAATCTTACTATCTCACTTTGCTGGGTCTGTTTTGCCCATCACAATAACTGTTGAGCAATCTCCCTGTCCTAATCTCAACCCTTGAGCCCTTTGCATCATATTTTTCTTCCCCTTCCCCTTTGAAGAGGGGGAGTGAGAGAGCAGTTGTGGTGGAACTCAGGCTGCCCACCTGAGTAAAACCACCACACTTCCTGATGGTCCATGGAAGCTGAAATTCTATCACATATCAGAGCAGCTGCCATAGTTCTCTTGAGCTTGTTTTCATATTTGCAAGGCAACAAAAATGCATAAAAAACATTTCTGACATTATCCAGTGTCTTACGAATATACCAGTAATAATTTTGTTGTCTGCATTGACCCTACACTCCTTTGCCATGTCACCCACAGACCAAAACTGGTTCAAACAGCTGCTGAGATAAACATGATCTAGCTGAGATTTCCCCTTGCAGTGAGGAATTGTGGGTTGTCATTAACAGTTACTATAGAGTCTAGTCTTGTCATTTTGCATTGTAGAAAACCTGTTGCACACAGTGTGGTGGTGGTTTTACTCAAGTGGGCAGCCAAGCTCCACCACAAGCTCCACCACAACCTCTCTCTCACTCCCCTGAGAAAACCTCTCTCACAACCTCTCTTTCACTCCCCTGAGAAAAGACAACACAAAGAGCTCAAAGTTTGAGATGAGAATTATTTAATTAAATGGAAAAGGAATGGGGAGAAAAAGAAACAAAAGAAACAACAAGGCTGCGTGGAAGCACAGAGAGAAAGGAAAAAAAAAAAAAAAAAAAAAAAAAAAAAAAAGTTATTCTCTACTTCCCATCAATGAGCGATGTTTGGCCACGTCCTTTGAAGCAGGGCCTCAAAATACGTAGTGGTTGTTCAGGAGGACTGCCCTCCCCCTTGAGAGTACCCTTTTTACTGCTGAGTGTGACATCAGGTGTTATGGAATATCCCTTGCTCGGTTTAGGTCTGTTCCCCTCCCCACCAACTGCCCACCCCAGCCTGCTGGCTACTGGGGGCTTGGAGGGAGTCCTGATGCTGTGCCAGCACTATGCAGCAATAGACACAACACTGGAGTGATACCAGTGCTGTTCCAGCTATGGGTGCAGAGCACAGCACTGTGTGGGCTGCTGCAGGGAAATTTGACTCCATCTCAGACAGACCCAACACACACAGTCAGAGTGAGATGGATATCTGTGGCCCTATCTGTAAACTGTATTTCTATCATACTACCTCAAAGTTCTGAGGGTGCTACCTGGCTTCACATTACTTTAGTTTAAACCCAGCTCCCCAAAAGCAAGGTCCTAAGTCCATCTGGACATTGGCACAAGTCATTTATTATCCCTGGCAGGTAAATCACAATGATTGTTTTTCTGTGGTGGGGTGGATGAAAGAGGAAAGTTTTATGGCTGGTGATCATGCTGTGGTATTTCTCCTCAAGGACAAGCAATGTTCCCATGGCTATTACCTTCTAATAATTTACTTTGTGGTGTCTTCCTTGGTACAGCACTTGCCCTGACAGGCAATGATGGGAGTTTGCAGTCCCAGCTCTACCTAAGGTGCTCAGACCCCCCTATCAATACCATGAGGCTTCTTAACCTCCAGGAGAAAAATCTTTAACTCAGGAAGTTTCTGATGACAGATTTCTAAGAGACCATACATAATACATCTGAATGTGTTCTAATCTTCTGTCCTGGGATTCTGCTTTGACCTCGGTAGGAAACATGTTTTGGGTTGGCTGCAGCATGAAGCATACAAATCATACATTCTTCTGTATTGCAAATCCTTAATTAAGATAAAACAATGTGAAGTATTCCAAAACAAGAATCTACCAAGAGTGTTTTCTCCTACAAGAAAAAGGAAATCAAAGATAAGTTAGTTATGTTACCTAAGTCATTGCAAGGGCTTCAACTCAGAAATCTAACTGAATAATATCCCAGAAAATATGATCAATTTATCAAAATGAAGTAGATTCCCGTATTTTTCAGAATACAAATTTCTAAAGATAAATGTGGTTTATTTCTATATAAATAATATTCATACTCCCTTCAAATCCAGTTGTTTTGTAGACAGCACCACTGCAAGCCCATGTAAAAATGTGAAAGCTGGAGAGAGAAATGATCTATTAAGCTGGGATAGTTCTTAGTAGGGCATGACATAGTGCTTTATCTTGTCTAAATATAGGTGACCTAAATGTAAAGGCCTTTACTAGTTCCTTTGGAAACCTTGTCTTTCATCAACCATATCTCACTGGTTGGAAGTTAGCCAAATATTGAGCCACTATTTACTTCTGATTTCTTTTTATTACTCCTGATAAATGTATATACCCCAAGCCTTCCCAGCAGACTCTTCTCTCTCTCTCTCTCTGGCCCACTTCTATTACATAGACTGGAAATCTCTGTCTAATATAAGTTATAGGTGAATAAATCTCTGGCTAATATAAGTTCTGGGTGAATATTCTACCAAGTGCCAATTTTCCACTCATCCTTACAGTAAATTATTACAATACCATCTGATGCACTTGCATATATTCAGTACCTCTTTTAGGTAAATATAGACACAAATATAGATATAAATGTTATACATTTAATTTAAGCTATTTTTCCTGGCTTTCTGTATAGTGAAAGTAAGAGTATTCTAGTTTGTATTCTTAGGAAAACAGTAACTGAAAGATATCAAGGGAGACACACAGAAAACAAGTGCTGTAGTCCTATGAAGAACATGGACTTTTTTGTCCAGTGGCATAATGATATGAAGAATTTTTTTTTTTACCTTTGTTTTTTTTTTTTTTTTCCCACCTTTGTTTTACTTCACATACAGGCTGCATGATAAATGGGGACAGGTGAAATTGTGAAATTCTGGGGACCAAAAACATGGTGTGTGTATGATTATATATGTATGTCTTTGACGTAATTTAAGATGTATGGAGAGAACATATTTTCCATTGAAAGTGCAGTCAGACAGAGACTGTCCTGCTTTACAAGATGAAAATATGCATACTTCTAAAAAGGTAAAAAATACAAAAGAAAAACCAAAAGAGAAAAAAAAAAAAAAAGAAACTCCAGCATTTTGACATTTTTTATGCAGGAGAAAATGTGTCAAGGAGAACTGTCATTCCCTTGTGGTTTGATCAGCACAACTGAGAGACATATGGGGAAGCACATCTGCCTTCAGATGCCTTCCCAGCAGTGATGATGCTCCTATTTCTTCTCACAGCTATACATGGGGAAAGGACCTCTGTGGCCCTGAGAGAACGGCAAGTGTCAGGTGTTAGCCTGCATCCTGCTATGGATCGAGCAAGAGCAATTCCTCTGGCAGGCTTCAGCTCTGTTGGCCTCTGCCCCCCAGGTGGCCATGGGCTGGGCAACAGGTTTGTAAGGCAGAAACTGAGGCTCTAGTGCTGAGTATCAGGACAACCCTACTGGTGAACCACATGGCAAGGAAGGAGTGTCTGAGGCTGCAGTTTGTATAAGGGATTTGGAAGGTGTTGCCCAAGGAGGACAGTGTTCTTCAATATCAGGGTGAGGATAGTAACAGACTCGTCTGTATCAGTCAAATTATTGACAATAATATATTCCCATGTTAAATATTGAAGATATTTAACAGTCATCTTCAGACCTGTTCTTGATTTACAAAATCTGCCACGAGGTGGGCAGTCTACAAACCTGACAGACCTCTTTATCCATTAAGTGAAGGTCTTTTTGTGTTTATATGCCTTTTCCTCTACTATCTATTTGAACCACTGTGATTCTTGATAAGGATTTTCATCATTCAGTGGCAAGTGGGTTGAGAAGTCTCTACCAGGTGAAAGAACTGATATAGTACCGACTATTCTCAAATTTCTTGGCAGTCCCTGGAAGTCCATCCTTGTTCAGAAGTTTTATCGTAGCATTATTTTACAGCTTCTACAACTTAAGTCTTTCTGAAGTTTATTGTTGGCGGGTATAGAGTGTTCTCACAGGCTTTGTGGTTTCATCTATTTTTCTTCTCATCTTTCATCCGCACCATGATAATCAACTCTGCACAGGTCGAAGAACTCTTCAAAGTACTCCTTTGAACATCTGCCTCCTTAAAGACATCCCTGCTGTATTCTCTGATAACTTGGATCTCATCCAGTTTTGCTAGATAAAGTCTTAGGTGTATTTGGCAAACACTTTATTAACTAAACAGGAGAGCAGAAACAGGTTTCTACATTTTTCATTAACATCTGGTCTGAGAACGGTGGGAGGGAAAAAGCCAGCAGCGAATGATCTGCATACTCTGCTCATAAACTGGTAGCTGCTTTCCCTGATGAAACTACATATTTGAAGTACCATTTAAAATCTTCAGCAGGGAGCTATCATTCCATCATTTATGCTAGTTATGAGGCATATAAATGAGGTTTTTGCTACTATCCTTCTAAAAGACAGAGCTGAGCATCCTCCTTTTACCCCAACTGTTCTCTTGAAACCAGCTGTTTTCAGTTTCTCAAGCATACATAGTTCAGAGAACCAGCAGACACCACAAAGAGATTTGTTCTCATGAGTAGAAGCTTCAGTGAAGGGACAACTTATTGTACAGGCAGATTCTCTTTTGTCAGATTCTCATTAGAAACCTGATGCATATTCCAGTGGAGGAAATCCATACTTCCCATGGACTTGACTGAATATTGCTTCTGCCTGCTTAATTTCCCATTCTGTGCCCTGTTCTCCATCATTTTGTTATTAAAATATGTTCCCAATCTGTCTTGGATTTTCACAACACTAATCCAGTAATCATGTCTCTGACCTTTTCCTTCCACTTGCTAGGCCAACGAAATTACATCATCTTGAGGAGGAGGCAAATCATCATCGATTCCTATTGCTCTTAGTATGACCCATCTCTTAATATCCAGATCAAGCTCCTATGGTGTGTGCACTTGAATCAAACATCTTGAGATTTTTTTATTATTATTATTATTATTTTATATATTTTTTTTTGCCATTGTATCTGCTGTTCCCTTTCTAGAAGGCATAGACACATCCAGTATGGAGAATGCTGTAAGTCCTTCCCAGTTCACTTGATTTTCATATGTTTACTCATATTGTATTCTCCTCTACCACCTCTGCCTATCCTTCCCATCATTAATAATCTCTTTATTCTATCTTCCTTAAATTGCCTAATATTTTGGGTTATGGCTTTTATAAGGTTTCAGGGACAGAAACCTCATCTTCCTCTATGGGACTGAAGTATATTCATCATCATGAGAGCATATGTAATTCTATGCTAGAGATGGATATGAATCAACTGTAAGTTTTTCCATTGCCTTCAGAAGAGCTACCCACTTAGACTGTCTGAATACCTTAAGTGTTCGAGCTTATTCATTCAGTGTCCTACTTAAAGAGACACCTGTGATTAGTCAGCAGTGTCTAGTAGCGGAGGCAAAGTCAGTCTGCAGGAACTGTTGAATTCCTATTCAGAAAGCTGTGTGACTTTGCAAAAAGTTTATCATGAAAAATATTACTTATTCTGCTTAGTATTAACACTGTAAGTATTGGAAGTTTATGAAGGAGGAAAAAGATGCAATGACTTTAGTTTGTTAAAAGCACAAGAGACTGCCTTTTACACTGCTGTGAGTGATGGAATAGAACAAGTGAAATAAAACTGAAAAATACTGAGTTTATCTGAATAGCCCTGAAGATGGAGAGGTCAGCTCTGGTGGTTTAGGATTTCTGGAAAACCAATGGTATAAACTGTGTTGGAGTCTTCAGCAGGGCAGGATGTTGGATGGGACACAACCAGAAGAAATTCTGAATCTGCTAACTCTATCCTAATTTATTTATTTCAGGGCATGGATGTCCAGATTATCTTGTTTGCAGAATGCAGCAAAAACAGAGAAATATTAAAATTTTGTCTAGCAAATTTCATAGATGTGAGATTGACTGCCTTCCTCTTCTATTAATTATACTTAAAATATAATGGTAAAATGATGCTGTTCTCTTCTATAAAAATAAAGGCAATGGGATATTCATATAAAAGGCTTGCTTTGTTTTACCTTCCTAATATCATTCTTTACATGAAATTCTGTTCCAGCTGCAACCATGAAAAATAATATTCTTTTTGAGCTTTATCTTGTAGTTGTTGAAACAGTTGTAAGACTATAAGCACTGTAAAAAAAAATATGATGCATGACAAAGTACAAGAATGGGAAAATCTCGTTGTCACATTAATTATCTATTGACAGAAGATATACAGTAGGTGATGCAATGGCTTTGGATGTTATTGTCTTTATTACCTCTTGGGGGAAAAGTTCAGATCATGAAATGAGTTTCGTGCTCTTGAGTGGACATTTGTCCTCATCACAAAACAACCTCATAATTCAGCACGATGTAACAAAATTGGAGAGCTCAAATAGAGGAGGCTTAGAACCAGGAGCATCAGGGAGTAATAAATCAGGCTAGAGGTGCAGGGCAATGCTGCTTGGGGTGACTTTCACAGCATCTGTGAGACAATGCCATCCCCATTACAAATCATTTTGCCAGGCAGATTTCCTAAGGAGGAGTACATATTTGAAGGGACAGGTCAAGTTAGAAAGTGCACTAAAAGAGAGGCTGATCAGAAGTGGTCTGAGACACTGAGACACTGTGCAAATGTCATTCAATTGTCTGAGAACAGAGATTTTAAGAAGAAGTTATTCTGTAATATCATTTTTCCTGTACTAATTTTTAGGGATTTTTTAGAGACATAGACAAGAAGCAGTGTGCATGATACACACTCATATAAATAAGATATCCTAAGGGGATGTCTAAATATATCTGCTACCTTAAGTATATTTAAAGGAAAGATATTAATATAGTTGTCTATGCTAGACAATTATGTTGCTAGTTTTAGTTGCAAGTACAAAATCAGGCAAGTACTTGTGTACTTGCCTGTACTTGCTTGTACTTGTATAGGTATCTGTAAACTTTTTCTGCTTTACAGGAACTGAATTGCTGGTTTTCAGTGTAATTTTTAACAGGTGATGTCATCATCTCAGTATCTCCATCTGAGATGGCTGCAGCAGGTGCCTTTGCTGTCACTACAGAGACAAGAAGGCCCAATGAAAGCTATTTTGCTTATCACAGATATCACAGTCTGGCCCACAGAGAGTGTAACATTCAATCTGAGAGAAGACATTGATACTGCTGTAGAATGTAAATCATCACTACGAGAAACTAAACTCTGCTGTGGGTCATTGTTTGCTTGTTTTCCTGTCATCTGCCACAATAAAGGGAGGGATCAAATGTCTAAAAAAGGATCAGGCTGAAAGACAGGCAGAAACATTAATTATATAGTGGACAAAAAGGAGGAGAATTCTCTCTTTTCATTCTAGCCATATGTTCATACAATTCACCCTTAAAATATTCTTCTTCCTTGTTTGTGTTTTTTTTTTTTGTTTGTTTGTTTGTTTGTTTGTTTGTTTTCTTGCTATATAAAAATAAAAAAAATAATTTAATAATTTGTAAGGGCATCAGCCTGTTAATATTGTACATGAACTGACAATGTGAGGGAACACAGAATGTCCCTGTGTTTAAGTCCTCAAGCCTATATGCAAATTCCACCACCATTCCGAAAAATTCCACCTTGACTTATAGCTTTCCCCAGAGGTAATTACTTCACAACTATATTCAACTTGTGATCTGCCAAAATTGGGAAGAATTGTAATTAAATGCCGTATCTTATATATTTGTGACAGATGCTATAGATACATTTGCAAAATGTTTTTATTAATATTTTTTTATTATTTATTATTATTATTTTATTTTATTTATTAGCTGGCTTTAATTATAAAGGAAGTAAACTGAATTATGGTCCAACTGCAACACAGTCTGTCAGTGGAGTAAGTTATAGCTGCCACTTTCATGGGGCTTTCGTAGCAAAATAAAATGATCAGTTTCCTTCTTCAGATTTTCCAGACATGGTTAGATGAGAGACTAGTCAGAGACAGAAAAGTCTTAGACACAGAGATGCTGTTTTTTAACTCTCTCAGCTAGGCTTGGCAGCTAAATACAGCCTTCTGTGATGGAATCATAATGATTAATTAGGTAAAGCAGCTGCACCCAGCCTCTTGTGCAGTTATGACTTATGTTAGCCTCACTGACTATAACCTCTATCAGCTCTGCTCAATTAACTTAGGTTAAGTATTATAGATTATTGAGGAATTGGGTGATGGTAAATCAGAATGGCATTCCTATTTTTAAAGTAAAGGATGGTCAGATGTTTCAGAGACAAGATTCAACACCAAGCATTTACAGTACCATTCTGCCATAGTTAGGAGGTAGACTGATCATTAATAATGGAGTTCATCATATCTGCTTTTAGCTATCAAAAAGTTAGGCCTAGACATAAGTTGCACTTTATGGACCATCATAAAAGACCTGGAAAGAGGCAGCCATTTTAGGCAGTGATTTGTCAAACCCTAACTATCCAAGTTAGATGGAAAAAATCACCCTTGGAACCTCTCTGCTTATTAACTAAGGGACTCAATAACTGGGTAACATACTCAGCTTCTATATGACTAAACTGGAGTGAGATAAAAACAGACCTTTCTGCCTAATAGATACTCAGATGCCTGAAGTTGCACGTGGAAAATGTAACAGAAGGTCCTCAGAGGGTCTCATTCTTTTTGAAGTTACTAACTTACTACAAGATATCTTTTAAAATCTGGCATGTGTAGGTTGGCTATGGGGGTACTGAGAATGTGAAGATTTCATGGGCTTGGTACACATAAATATGACCATGTAAACTGTATCTGTACGAATAATTAGAAAATACCAAAGGAGGTTGCCAATCAAATCTGTACTGTTACATTCTTAAAATGATTCTTACTACGGCTCCAGATCACATCAGCTAACACTTGCATAACCAGTTGCTGAGCATGATGCAGAACCCAGCACACTCCAGAGACTATTTCCAACAGCAGTGTATGTATGGTAACCCTGCCGTAAAGGCTGACAGTTTAATAGTATGGAAAGCAATCGTTCCATGCCAGATGACATTAATGCCAGATAATGGGTATGTTTAATTTCCAAATTCATTTGAGGCTTAATCTTAGACTGTATCTATGCCCTTTTGCAACTTTTTATTTATTTATTTATTTATTTATTTATTATTATTTATTTCAAGCTTACTAGAAACAGGCTACACCTAAAATTACAACTCAAAACCAGTATTGATATAGTAAGTCCCTCAGTAGGGTGGGTGAAATAATAACCAATACTAAATGTTTTTCAGTTGACTCAAAGCTTAGGCATCTGTCTGAAAAGGACCAATGAACATCCCTCAAGGTTTCTCAGGATAGTAGTTTCTATAGTCTCTTACATTTGGAATGACTGCTTCATTCCCCTCTGTGCAGTGTGCAGTATTGGAACAGTCACAGATGTTCTTCTTGTTATTTATAGTCTCAAAGCCACCATCTGTTCATTGTAGCCCCGTGTTGTCTCTCCACCAATACTTAGCTCATAAACTCTTTGGGCAAGCACACCTCTCTCTTCAAGAGCTTTACCTAAAATGTCTGTGTCAATACAGGTAAAATAATAATAGTAATTATAGTAGAGTAAATGCAGACTTCAGTTGTTGGAGGCAGGGATCAGGATATACACCTAAATGCTTATATGTGCTTATATTTCTCTAAAATAATATTTCCAAAGATCATTTATATAGCCACATATTATCTAGCTATACACATTGAAGTGATAGCTTTGATGGAAAAATTCTGATGAGTCAAAATAAATCACTGTTTTTTTCTTGAATGGAAGAGAAAGTAGAGAACAAAACACCAGATTTTAATGAACTGAAATCTGTCTTGAAACCATAACCTTTTCACACTTAACTGAGCAAAGTAAATCAACTCTTTCTCCCTCTCTCCCCTCCCAGTTCATCTAAAATATATTTAATTTGTCCAAACTCTGAAAAATAATCAAAGAAGAAAAGAGAAAAAATGAATATTTACTAAGGAATACATATTTTTTTTTTTCTTCCTAAGAATATATTAAATAGAACGGACACAGATGACACTGACTACAAGCGTAGCTTCATGGAATTCATGATCTTTATTTTTTGACAAAATGTATGCATGATTTACTTGTAAAATTTATAAATTAAGTCAATATTAAAAGAAGTCTGGAAAAAAAAAAAAAAAAAAAAAAAAAAAAATAAAATTAAAATAATTTTAAATTTAAAGCCAGCTTTAAAAAGGAATATTTAAAAGACCTGTCCAGCTGATCAATCAAATGATTCACTTGGGTGGTCACAGACAATAGAAGATGGTGAATGTCCTGATGCAATTCTGTAGTAAGTCGAGGGCTGAATGCTACACTGCAGACACTATGGGGCAGAGTTGCACTGCTCTGGGAAGTGCTCTTTGTGCACTCCTTGGTGGGCTGCATGAGTGTGGCCAATTCATTGTGTGTCTGGAGTACAATGTACCTCTGCTAGCCAGTTCTGATGAGTAAGTAGAGGAGATGGAGATATAACCCTGCAGCCTTCTGGATGGCTGGTGTGGGACTTGTTCTATGCTTGCCAAACCTTCCTGCTAAATGGAAAGAACACGGTCAGGATAGGGCTCTACAGGGTTAAAATTTCGAGCCTCCAGTGTTTCCCCTGCTTCCAGCTCACACACACAGACACACAGACTGAGCACAGTCTAACCCTAAACCTACATATGAATGCAAAGCTGAAGGTCAAATCCTAAAGTCCTTAAACAGTCAAAATGTCCATTGAAATGAATGTTACTCATTCCTGGGATGAAGAAATGACCCATGCATGGACAGAGAGGAGGCAATATGTGCATCCCTTACTCTAGAAATGGTGGAAGCTGTTCTGTCCTGGATGCTGGTTCAACTCCTAGACTTTGAAGACCAGCCAGGGACCACAGGGAAAAAGCACAGTATTTTCTCCACTCAGATGTGGAGAAAGGGGATGAGAGGGTGTGCTAAGTGACTTGATATATAATACAGAGGAGCCACAGGGCAACCATGAATTAGACCTTCAAGGAGTTACTTCTGCATGAGGGCTGAAGGGAAGAAACTCCAGGACCTGGTCTGGAAGATGCTGTGTCAATGCTGCCTATTCAAACTGTTATAGATTACTGTGGTCAGCTCCTGAGGGGTGGCTCATGAGGAACTGCCATCAAGTTGTACTTTCCTTTTTTTTCTTCAGCGATCCTTTCAGCTTCCGCCACAGACTATCCTTCCTCTTCATCTTCTTCTCTGCCATGGGCAATGAGGACTCTTTCCTTCGGATTTCCCTCACTAGTCCATGAAAGACATCATCAATGTAGAAGCGAAGGGCAGCAGAAGTCTCAAAAAAGGAGCAGGAGTATTCTCTGGCTAAGCTCATCCCTTCTTCAGTCGAGACCTACAAGGAAAAAAAAAAAAAAAAAAAAGTCTATAAATATCACCTCATTCACAGAGCATGAACCAACAGGATGCCATAAAAGTATATCTAGTCCAAATTTTGGGTACCACAAGACTTACAATCCTGAGGCAAATCACCAACCTTTAGTTTAACAGGAAAATATTCTATTATTATTACATAGATAAGATCCAAGTGTGAAATGATCGGATTGAATCAGTGTTTGAACAGAGCATACTGACAACAATATTCATATGCTTGGATATATTATTTCCCTGATTCTGATGTGCCATTTTTTCAAAGTATTTCTCCTCCTTAGTGAAGTAATCCTCTAAGGCTTCGGAGCATTGGTTCCTTTATACTACATATTAAAACTGGTGGTCAAAAAGACTTCAATAGAAATATGGTCCTAGAAAATGTCTGTTCAGCACTCATCTAATCCTGAAGGGAATTTGACTTGAAGCTGAAAGTACATCAGTTGTCATACCTTGAGATTTTTTGGTCACAGGAATTTCTGAGCATGTTTTTAAGTGCTCATGGTCTTGACAGACCCATAATCCTATCACTTAGCTCATGCCTGAGCCATATGAAGATCCAAAATCTATTTGTTTTTCAGATCATCTTCCTTAAGTGGTCTCGTGTACTTACTATTCTCAGACAACACTGAGGATTTTTTTTTTTTTTTTTTTTGGGGGGTGGGGAGGAGGGGAGGGGGAACTATAAGAGGAAGAATCTCCATGAATTTAGAAGGAATCAAGACAGCTCTTTCTCATTTGCCTGAATTTTCAAACAGGGATCTAACTCCTAAAATTTCCATACTAACTACCTTTTGGCCCACCAGCCTCCTAATTTCCTAGGAAGGGTGCATGGCATGCTGAATACTGGTCTAATTGTGTGGTCTGATTGTGTGGTCTAGATAAATTTTAAATGCTTACCACAAGGAGTAAAGTATGCCTATCACCTACCTATATTTTGCATTTTTGGAGACTCATATATTAACACGTAGCAAGTCTTCTGCAAAATAAGGAATAAACCGTATTAGCTAGCTAAATTTTAGGCTAGCTTACCAGCCAATAGAATATCCTTTCTCTTCAGTGTTCAAACATAAATATATGGATGAAAAGTAAAGAACATGTTCAAGTTTTAGGTGAGAAAATCTAGTCTTTGCTTTTATTTGTATTTAGATCACATCATTTATTCAAGTAACTTTCCAACCATCTGGATAAAAATGAAAAAAAAAAAAAAAAAAAGTAGTTTAAGTAGTTTGAGACCGCCTTGTGAAAGGCTACATCCTAGGTTATGAAAAAATATCAATTGCTACTGTCTACCACTGGACTAATCTAGTTTTATTTCTTTTTTCTACCTTTATGCTCCCAAAGTGTCATTTATATTTATTAGGGAAATAAACACTTATGTTTCAAGATATAAACAAACTCTCTCATACCTATATATAGAATAATGTCCTTTTATGATCAGCTTATGACAATACATTATTTCATTTTGTATATTTATCTGTAAAGCAAGAAACAGTGAGAAACAGTATTTTGCATGAAACAAAACACCAGTTCATTCCAGCCTGGAAGAAAGTTGCACCCGGCATGTACCTATATAACACAGACCACAGAATTTCTGCCCATCACCTTTGCATCGAGTCATAAACTGCAATATCAGTAGGGTCATACCTCTATGTTACAGATTTAATCTTAATTTAATTAAGAATATTGTAAGGCTAAGCAGGGAGGTTGTATGCCAACCTGAATAATACTCACTGACACGATGAAAGATTGTTATCGCTTTCCAAGTGCTATAATTGCCAACCTTTAGCAAAAGGAGATGGGTAACAATATGGTCCTTGTTTTTCTCTGGGCAGCTATGTAAGCAAAATGTACGATTCAATATGTCTATTGGGCACCATTGAGAAATTGACTGTCTTGATAGGAGACTATACTGGTCTTTTTTGGACTTTTTAATGTATATATACATATTTATTTTTATTTTTATTTTTATTTTTTATTTTCTTTTTCTCTTGGTATGCCTTGTTTGAGCTGAAGGAGGATTTATTTTATTTCTTTATATTTATTTAGAGACAATGCAGTTCTAAGCAAACCATTACACAGAGCTGTAGTGAGGATTTTATACATTCATTACTAAAAAGGAAAATAAAATGCTTATAAATACAAACATCCATGTGATTAAAGAATGCTAAGGTTGTAAATACAGTTATGGTACAAGCACAACACTACTCAAATATCAGAAATTGCCCTTTATTTTGCTCCATAATTTTCCAGTCTTTGCCCACCTAATTCCTCTTTCTTACCATGTTTGTCTTTTCTAGGATGAAAATATATGTTTTCTCCCACCTGTAAGGAAGAAAAATTGCAGGGAAGACATGCTATGGTCTGTAATGAAACAAGTCTACTATAAGCTGTGAGAACTGGAGAATACTCAGGAGAAATAAAATGTGCAGAAAAATTACCCATCCTCTCTGTGGCCAGAGGCTTGTAACTTGTCTGAATTTCATTAGATTTCTCTAAAAAGCAGCAAAATTTGGTTTTGGACTCATAGTTTCCTGCCAAATTATGGAGACAATATTAAAGATATTAAATGGAAATAGTTAATTTCAAAGAATGGTATTTGTCCTAAATCTTGCCCTCAGGAACTGATTAACTACTTTGATGAAATTTTATGAAGTAATTCAGCATAAGGAAGACACCTGGCATAAATAATTTCAAGACATTTAGTCAAAGTTTTTCAGCTTCAAGGTTGAAACTAGGTTTCTCAGAAATCTAATGCTGTCATAATTACCGTTACTGCTTCCAGGACCAGTGAAAATATAGCTACACTAATTTATTTAATCTGTTTTCTGGAAAAAAAAAAAAAAAAAAAAAAAAAAAAGTACAAACAGGTGTCTAGAGGAAAAATACACATTCTTCTTCTATCTGTTTGTAATTTGGTCCAGAGGCTAGCCACCTATGGAATGAAAAACAAGGGGTAAAGCTCTTGATGAGGTCACCTAATTCCAGGGATTTGCCTTTTTCCCATCTTATTGCCAGAAGAGAAACTATATCATAGAAATCCAGCCCAGATCTGCACAGCTCAGGGACTTGTTGACAAATTGCAGCTTGTGCAGGTCTGTATCACCAGACGACATGATCTGTCAGTGTGACACGGACAGACGGTCAGGGACAGAGGTCATTCTATTGAACATATATCTGGGAAGCAGAGATTTATATCTCATTTTTAGAGTAACCTTCTGTGATTGAATCTGACGTTGTTTCTCAGAGTATAATTCTGGTTATATTGATTCCAGTTTAGCTTGTTCCTTTGCTGGTAAACTGAAGAAGGGAATGAAGAGGGAAGGCTGGTGTAGTGAAGATAATGAAAGATGGAGATTCCAGAGCTGGCAAAAGCTTTCTGAATCCAAACTTCATTTAAAAACGGTGAAACTGGTGTGTTGTGTGGATCAAGACTTAGAGAAGCAGGGTGTGAAGATTGCTGTGTAATTAAAGAGCAAGAACCCCCAGGGCCACTCCATGAAGTGGGCAGTGGGGCCCAACAGATGCACGTGAGCCCTGGGAAAAAAAAATATTTTCATGTTTTCCCTGAAAAGTGCATGGTTCTAAGCATCCAGTTGGGTGCATGTGATTTGAGAGGGAAGACAAAGCTGTTGTAGCAGCATTTGAACTGTGGATAGCACAGAAGACTGTCGGCTGAACTGGGCAGTTTTTCATCTCTGAATAGCTCAAGACAGCTGGAATGCAGCACAACTTCATCCAGATAAGAAATATTCACTGGCTACAAGCAGCATTTTATAGCATTAAAATTCTGTTTGTGGCTTTTGCAAACCTCCTCTGGAAAATTACAAGTGAGATTAAATGCAATGCTGACAGCCTGTGAAAGCCATGATGGATGAGCTGCCATCTTTAAGACAGCCTGTTTTCCACTAAGGTCAACTACTGCACAACCAAAAGAACACTAAGCCACAGGGGCTGGAAGGTGGGTGGGCAGGCACTGGCAATCACAGGCCCCCATACACAGAACATAAAAATATCTGGATCTGAGGAGGAAAGAGCAAAAACTAAACAGATCAATAGTCTAACTCTGCCCTTGGACTGTCATTAGCTGGAAAATCTCCCTCTGAATCAGCCTGTTTTGTGTTTAGCTCTTCCTCTCCTTTGGTCAAGGCAGCAAAGAATCATCTCAAAGTAATTTCTTTGACCAAGATTGTATTATTAGCAGAATCAAGAGTACCAGCTTGGGAGAATCAGTGGTGGTCTTCATGCAGGTAAGCAATATGTTTCCACTTGAGCATCTCATCCCTGCAACAGCATCTTCTGCTTGAGATGGCTTTTGCAGATTCCCCCTGTGACTGGCAGCTCCTGGTTGCCATGGAGAGCTCTGCAGGTGGAATACCACAGGCTGCAAGGATTCTCCTACATTTTCATTAGGCTTCCACCCTGGCAGCCCTCATTAACTTTGCAATGAAAACAGAGTGGTAATTATAGACCAAAAACTTTGTTCTGAGAGTGCTTTTTCCTGGAGACATGTAGTCTTGATCACTAATCAAAGACAGAAGAGGACACATGATGGTGAATATGGTGCTCATCTAAGTCCCACTGAGGCTAACAGAAAGAACCCCAGTGGTTTTTGATCAGGCTCTGCATGGACAGTATTTTTGACAGGCAATAACTTATGTGAGAGATAAACAAAAGATAACAGGTTAGAAACACAGGTAGGGAAGCAAACCTGTTTGTACCATAGCAAGTTAAGAGGGAGGTAAGAAGTCAGGAGTGCTCTGAATGATGTCTAGGAAAGATCAATGCCATCTCTGGGTGTCTCAGCCATATGTGAATTTTTCTATTTCCCAGCACACCCTGTTCCAAACACCAAACAACCACATGCCAGGTTGTGTATCAGTAGCTGGGTATCCATTTGGAGAGAGGAAGGCAGTCCTCATGGAAAAAGGGTCTGAAGAAATCAAAGGTTTGCTAATATTCTAGGTCTGCAATAAGCAGATTTGCCAAGAGAAAAATAATCTCACGGGTCTACAAAGTGAGAGAATGTTACTCCAGACAACAAAAAGTGAAAAATG
This sequence comes from Oxyura jamaicensis, assembly GCF_011077185.1. Classification (NCBI taxonomy): domain Eukaryota; kingdom Metazoa; phylum Chordata; class Aves; order Anseriformes; family Anatidae; genus Oxyura; species Oxyura jamaicensis. The sequence goes on along the minus strand of NC_048926.1, from coordinate 5,097,917 downwards.
GGTTCTGCCTATCTGACATGAATGATAATTTTATTGATCCCAGCTCTGACCACTGAGCTTGTGCCGCAGGCACTCCCACAAAACTGCTGTGAGATTTCTTCTTAATGATCAGCAACAACCAGGACTGCTTAATTTTCACCAGTTTCAGTTCATCAATGTGGCTAAAGTACCAGGGAAAAAAATAGGTGGTCCCTGGCTACCCAGCACAGACGAACATCAGAGACCTACCCAGTATTCTGGAAAGGGACAAGCTCTGGGTTTTGCTAGATAGGACTGGATCTAACACAGGCTGAAGTGAGCGTTCCTGTGTGGCCACCACCCTTTCCTAAAGAATAAGTGCTTTCACTGTAAGCATTTCCTTCCTGTTTTAAAAAGCAAGCAGTCCAATCCATTAGCTGCAAAGCAGGTCTATTATACCTTTGCCATTTATTTTTTTCTACTGACAAGAGTTGTATCAACAAATATGGTGGCAGTGACTTTCTACGGGATGGTTTACGGATCTTTCCATGTGTGAAATGCTATTGTTCAGGTCAAAGCTCAAATACGTAGATATTACAAGAGTGGCTTTAGTTTGAAAACCTGAGCAGTGCCAGAAGGAACAGAAATATCAATTTTTTTATTTTTTTTTTTTTTTAAGACAAGCATTACTATTATTTGTTCACATCATATTTTTTTTTTATATATATATATAAGAAAAAATATATATATTCAAGTCCTTTTACCCTTCTCCTCTTCAGATATTTACATTTATAAGCTGCTTATCAGTGTCTTGCCACTGAACAATGACATCCCTGAAAGGAGGATAAAACAGCAAGATCAAGTGAAAATCAATTCAGGATGAAAAAAAAAAGAAAAAAAAAAAAAAAAAAAAAAAAAGTTGGAGACTAAGCTTTGTGAGTAACCAGTTATTTTCTGTTTGTGACCAGACATTCAGTATGACCATTTGTCAGGTCTAAACAAATGTACAGTAAATGCAAAGGTAAAACAATAAAATACCTGGTGTTAAATATTCCAGTTTCCATCTCCCTCAACCCAAACATTCTGTATTGTTTCAGGATTTTAAACTGAACTTAAATGTGAATTATTGCTTAAAAATGTAACATTGAAACTTTTCCAACTGCTAAGATAAAAATTAAATATTTTAACCTGTAAGTATGATCACATTTGCAAATATACACACTGCAGTTACCAATTTGATTTGCCCAAGACTCCACAACTAGTTTCAGCTGACATAAACCAGCATTTTTCACTCAGCAGATATGTGCACCTAAGTTTTTTCCTCAGTCCCCAGGGAACAGACACCTCTTTTCAGCAAGCTGAGCAGTAAATAACAACACAGTGTAGAAACCTGAGAGGAGAATTTGATGTCAACACCATTACTCTTAAATCCATTTGGAAATCTTCAGAAGTAATTAGTTGAACAAACCTCACTCTGACTTCATGGCAGGCAATTCTGCAGGCTCAACTTTGCTGGCTTTCTAGATTACAAGGCTAGATGAGATAAAACTACTATACAATTCATCTTTATTGTGAGGGTATTGAAATGTGTTCAGTTTGGTCTCATGTGTCTCATAGGTTTTCCACTTTTTTTCCTTCTACCTCACCACTCTGATATTTTTTACTGTTTTCAGAATTACTGCTGATCAAATGGCCAAGAGGGTAGACCTCATTAGCAGACTGTGGCCAAGGAAAAGATGTGGTCTTTCTGTCTGAATTTACGCCCTGATGGACTGGATGGCATGGAAGTATCTTGTGTCACAGTACTAAGACATCTTATGACCTCATCTGTTCCTATTTCTGAAAATAAACTTCCATTATAGATGTTCACATATTCCTTCCCTTCCCCTTTTAGCCTGGTCTTTGCATTTGGAGAGGAAGGAAAATATGGCTTTGGCAGTACAGAAGATAATAGAATATCTGTGGCTTCTGTGGTAAGCTTTGGGGCTTATTTTTAGGGGATGGAAGATGGAGAATGTGGTATTGTAAAACTAAGTTTGCATGTTTTTACAGAAAACTGTAATAGTCTCAAAGAAAAAGAAAAAAATCTAGACAAAACAGGACACACTCATCCAAATTACCAACTTTCCACCTAGTTAATTACTAAACACAACCCTCAGTTCATCGTTCTGAAAAATCATACACTTATTTGACCCAAATGAAACACAAATTTTTGAGGGCTGTTTACCACTCTTAGATTAGACAGACATTTTCTCTAACCTGCTAAGATCACTGCTATGACATTACACAAAATCTCTTATGCTATTATTAGCTATTTCATTAAATGCATCACTCTTAGACTTTTAAATATGAAAAAATTACCAGATCAAATTATAATTCAATCTTGCACAATTTATTAAGTTATTTATCACATGCTTTGTGAAGAAGATTATTACCCAGCACTGATTTCTGTTCATTCTTTCTCCTCTTTTGAAGAGATTAGTTATTATTATTATTATTATTTTCATTGGATTCATTGGATTTAAAGTGGGAGTTAAGCCTCCAAGTAATTTGCCACCCTGTTTTGGTCAAATGTTGCCTTGAGTGAAGAGAAATATTCTTCACGAAGTTGCCTAGTCATGAAGTAAGCAAAACACATGAGGCTCCTAGGTCTGTGGTTCATACCTTCCGATAATTTTATCTCACTATTTCAGATTTAATGCCAAATAATTAAACCATCCTCTCATTTCATGTAAAAATCACTACAGAAGTAGGGTGCTGTCTGCAGGTTAGACTCTGAAGTTGTTCTTCTCAACAACAGACTGCAATCTTTTGCCTTTATCTTGTCAAAAGTGAGACTGATGAGTGAGTTAAGGCATCTTTATACCAGGAAATGTTTCTAGAAAGATGGCCTCAGGATCTGACTGAATTGGATACTCAAAGCCACATGATCTTGCATCAGTCAGCAATAGCTCTGGGTCTAATTTGAAGAGAATGTGGAAGTGTTAAATCCTTAGCATCAGTCTTCAAGATGAACAAGTACGGGTCAATTGCTCAAAGCATTTTTCAGAGATCTGACAATTTTCTAAATTGTCCATCATCTTTAAAGGTACTCTGATTGCAGTGCTCAGTTGAAGGCAGATGGTCACAAGATGGTTGCAAAAAGAGGATGTTTCTACATCAGTTTAGATCAGGACATTCATAAGAAGGGACTTTTTTATTTTATTTTATTTTATTTTATTTTTAGGGAAAAAAATCAAGGAATTAATTACAGTTTTAAGTTCACAATAAAGTAAGTTTTCATATATTTTAAGCAACAACAAAACATTACAAAACATTTTCAATTGTCATCTGCTAACAACAGATGGCTACTCCCCCCAAAAAATAATAAACAAAAAAAAGCTACAAGAAGCTGCAAATGTTAAATGTTGCTTAATCATACTTTTTAGACCTTTTTTTTTTTTTTTTTTTTTTTAAGGAAAAAAATAAATTAGTAAAAAAGTAGTACTGAATTCTTATTTCAAAACTGAAAGTGATTTCTATTGTTTTGAGAGCACAGGTTAACTATGAGCTCAGTACAGACAGCCCACATATGTATGTGTCTGTATGATGGTGTAGACCATTGTCATTTATGTGTTAGAAATTCAAATTTCACTAGTCATTTGAATTCAATTCTTCATTAGGACTCGGGTACTAAGCAGACTGAGTACTGAGTAAATCTCTATAAAACCTAGTAACCTATGAAAACCTCTTGGTGCTGGGGCCGGTCCTCTTTAACATCTTCATCAATGATCTGGACGAGGGCATTGAGTGCACCCTCAGTAAGTTTGCAGATGACACCAAGTTAGGTGCGTGTGTCGATCTGCTCGAGGGTAGGAAGGCTCTGCAGGAGGATCTGGATGGGCTGCACCGATGGGCTGAGGTCAACTGCATGAAGTTTAACAAGGCCAAGTGCCGGGTCCTGCACCTGGGGCGTAATAACCCCAAGCAGAGCTACAGGCTGGGAGATGAGTGGTTGGAGAGCTGCCAGGCGGAGAAGGACCTGGGAGTGATAGTGGACAGTCAGCTGAATATGAGCCAGCAGTGTGCTCAGGTGGCCAAGAAGGCCAACGGCATCCTGGCTTGCATCAGAAATAGTGTGACCAGCAGGGCTAGGGAGGTGATCGTCCCCCTGTACTCGGCTCTGGTGAGGCCGCACCTCGAGTACTGTGTTCAGTTTTGGGCCCCTCGCTACAAGAAGGACATCGAGGTGCTTGAGCGGGTCCAAAGAAGGGCGACGAAGCTGGTGAGGGGCCTGGAGAACAAGTCCTACGAGGAGCGGCTGAAGGAGCTGGGCTTATTCAGCCTGGAGAAGAGGAGGCTCAGGGACGACCTTATCGCTCTCTACAGATACCTTAAAGGAGGCTGTAGAGAGGTGGGGGTTGGCCTGTTCTCCCACGTGCCTGGTGACAGGACGAGGGGGAATGGGCTAAAGTTGCGCCAGGGGAGTTTTAGGTTAGATGTTAGGAAGAGCTTCTTTACTGAAAGGGTTGTGAGGCATTGGAACAGGCTGCCCAGGGAGGTGGTGGAGTCACCATCCCTGGAAGTCTTCAAAAGACGTTTAGATGTAGAGCTTAGGGATATGGTTTAGTGGGGACTGTTAGTGTTAGGTTAGAGGTTGGACTCGATGATCTTGAGGTCTCTTCCAACCTAGAAATTCTGTGTAAATTCTGTGTAAATTCTGTGTAAATTATATTTTGAAAATGCTTGCAGGCAGACAGTGAACACCATGCTGTTCTCAGCAGTGAGAAGAAAATCTCTCTCCACCTCCAAGCAATTGTCATCTCTTGTGATTTGACGATTCTGTCCAGGCTACTGAAGTGGGTATTCCACTGAAAGGAGTCAGGGAGACTTTATAATCTATTTACTGACATTTGGATAGCAAAATATTTTTTTTTTTTTTATTTATTTGTTTCTGAAGCCATTTGCTGAAGTAAGCAAGCATCACAAATGTATAGGGTATCCAAGTGTCTTATGGACAACCTAAAGAACAATGTTCTCTTTTTTGACCTATTACCTGGGTTGATTTTCAAATAAAAGATGCTTGATACAATAAGAGGGGAATGTAATATCAGGAAATGGGAGTGGTGGTTTGTTGTTTAATTTTCCTGTAACATTTAATTAATTTTGAGGGTTTAGCAATTTTGAAGTTTATTGGGAAGGTCTGTCAGACCATCTCATTAAGGAGAAGACTTGCACAGTATCTTTACTGAACTAATGACATTGATCTTCTGCATGTCAATATTAGTTCAACAAAAATATTACACTTTTGCAGAATATGAATTGACTGAAAAAGAATTAATTGCTTCACTAGAGTGATCCTCTTCAGCTCCTTTCTTATGTGCTGAAAGGAGCTCATGTATGAGCAAAGGGTCTTTTCTTGGTCACAGGAGTACTGAAAGAGAGAGAGTCCCATGACATAGGAGTCCTAAAATGGGAATGACAGCTCTATAAGGAGTGTTTACTTGCCTCCATCTTCTGATGTGATCTTCCAGCATGGACAATGCAGAATAAAACAGTCTGAAGAACTGCAAAGGGGCAACGATGAGAAATGAATGTACTGAGGGTGGAAAATTAAAAATCTTAAATGGCCAGTGGGTAGGAAGAGCTGCAAGAATGCATTTAGCTAATTAGACATAGCAAGCTTTCTTGCTGCCTGCTAAACTAACTCAAATTACCTCACTTTTGCTTCAGGCTAAGAACACGCACTTGGATAGTTTCCGTGGTAACTTGTTCGTGCATCTTGTGCTGTTGGCAACTTCCCCACTTATCAGTCAGTATCTCTGGATAAGTCTTCTGTGTTTGCTGCCTCTGGAGTTTCAATTTTACTGAGAATACCAAGCCCCTTAATGCAGAGTAACAGCTAACAGCTGGCAGAATCTTAATTTTGTTGAATAGAGCCTCCAACTTCCTTGAATACATTCTTGAGACATCTTGGGGTCTTTATTGAAAGAAAGCTAAGGAATGATGATGCTCTACAATCAATCAATATTTCTTTTTTTTTGTTTGTTTATTTTTCTCCTAGTATCTTAATTTTTGGCTGAGAAGACAATTTGGTCATTTGGGATGCTAGCCCAAGTAGTTCATGTTTATTGCCACAGAGGAAAAGAAATAGTGAAGGGACAAGAAGAGAGAAACAGAGGATTCAAGATTGAAGAAAGGTAGAGGGAAGGAAGACAGATTATATCTTTATTTTGCTAGCTGCAGGGGTAAAATAAGAAAACAGACTCTTAACAAACAGAATGTCTGAAACTCCTTGCTAGAAGCATCTATTTAACCTCCTCTGTCCATGATGTATCCATACAATTATGCAGATACTCTTGTGATGTATAAAAGAAGCTGTATTAATATGCCCTGGGAGCCTAAATTGTGATTATAGCTGATAAACTCATATTCTTATTAAAAATAATGGACTTTTTAGTCCGCCATTGAAAAATCTGTAGCACAGTTTACCTAGAGGCATGTGTGAACGTGCGACTATAGGCATAAACATGTACACATGCATTTGTTTACAAATGTGGCTGAGGTCAGACCAAGCCTCTCTAATATAGCTGGCAGACAAGGCTGGCCTTACAGCAAAACCTAGATGTGGCTGCTGACAAAACACTGCTCTGAAGAGTCTGTTTGGTACCAAGAGGTACCAATAGCTTCTCTATGGATGATAGCTGTTTTCTGACATTTATTTCCTGTGTTTCAGGCAGATAGCTAGTTCAAACCTGCAGTCTTGCCAGACTCTGGAAAAGGCACCGAAAAGCTGAAGAGACAATGTGTGTAGTGCGGATGCCACAAGACAAGCTTTCCTCCTGCCTCTTCTAAAGACTTTTTTCCAGAAACTATAAGAGATAAATGGTGGGTCGTAACCTGGAGTACAATAAGCCAGGTGAACTGCTGTTTCTGTGTTCTCCCAGGCAGAAAAGATTGAAAATGAAGGACTTGAAACATATATCAGATAATTTAAGATAAATACATAAATAATTCTATGGGGGGAAAGAGTTTTTAATGGAATGTTAACAGTGCTTTATCACTGTTAATCATGGTAGCTGGTAAGTAAACCTGGAACTGGTGTAATTCACCAAGCAAAGCCATGGTTCAGGCCACAGAGAGGACATCTGACGTCTTTCTCCAGCCATACAGATATAGCAGTGACAAATACATACAATATTTCATTTGATTTCTCTCAGGGAGCTTGCTTGTAATTTACTTTTTTTTTTTTTTTTTTTTTTTTTTTTTTCCCTTATATACATAAATAAGCCTAGGTTTGGGGGAATAAAATTGCTGATACTAAAAACAACAGTTTGTGAAAAACAGCAAGTTCTTGAAGCCTTAACAGTTGCTGTCACTAGCAATTCAGGACATGTTATCACCCCATTATTTTTTTTACCCTTAGAAATAAAACAAGTGGCATTAAATGGTTTAGAAAAAGACAACTGCCTGTGGTAAAGTTTTGTTATGTTCAATGGAAGGAATATTAATAAGAGGATAGTTACGATATCTTTGAGCCAAGTTGGGCAGAAAAATAACATGGATCTCATTTAGAACCGTAGAATATCCTGAGTTGGAAGGGACATGCAAGGATCATCAAGCCCAACTCCTGGCTCCACATAGGTCTACTTAAAAAATACACCATATATATGAAAGCATTGTCCAAACACTTCTTGAACTCCTGCAGGCTCGGTGCCATGACCACCTCCCAAGGGAGCCTGTACCAGTGCCTGACCACTCTCTTGGTGAAGAGATTTTCCCTAACACCCAGACCCTCTCCTTGTTGCAGCTCCATGAACACCTTCAGGTCCTTTGGAGAGAAAAGACCATTACTGCAGCTGACACCAATTCAGCCTGGAAGCAAATACATTCTGCTTAAAGCCAAACTGAAACCAGAAAATCATAACATAATTTAAGTTAGAAGAGATCTCTGTAAATCATCTGGTCCAAGCTCCTGCTCATTGTGGGTCCACACAGAGCAGATTACTGAGGGCACTGAGCAATTTTGTTGAGTCATGTCTTTAGCACCCTCAAGGAAGGAAATCTAACAATCTCTTTGGCTCTTGTTGCACTATTTAACCATTTGCATGATGAAACAAACCTCCTCATAAGCAGTCAGATTATTTATTTATTTATTTATTTATATTTTTTGTCCTGAAATTTGCATAATTTATTCTCATCCTTTCACTGTGCACCTCTGAGAAAAATCTGTCTTTGTCTTAAGTCTACCTATTAGGTGGATTAAGACAGCAAGATGGTTCCCTTTTGGTTCATCAGGCTGAGCATATCCACCAATTCAGATCTCTTAGCCTCTGCTGTTAATTTTTCTGCTCCATCCTCAAGTCTGTCTTGGGAGACCTCTACTGAACTCACTCGAGTACATCAGGATATTTCTCCTTTGGGGAACTCCAGATGCATTCCTATAAGTGCTGAATAAAGAGGAAGGACCAGTGCCTTGGAGCTACTGTTTACACTCTTATTCATATAACCCAGGATGCGCCTTGCCCTCTTCACTGAAAGGGCACATTGTTGGGTCATGGTTAACTCATTCTTCACCAGGACTTCCATGTGCGCTCCTGCAAAGCTTTCTCCCCAGTAGTGCCCAAATAGTACTGCTGCATGATGTTGTCAATCCCAGGTGCAGCACAACGTTCGCTTTTGTTGGATTTCATGAGGTTCTTAGACTATTTCTTCAGCCTGGCCATGTCTCTTCCATGTACATCTGACCTGCCAACATTTCAGTATTATTCACAGACTTGGTAAGCGTACCTTTTGTCCCAGCATTTAATTGTTAACAAAGATACAAATAAGTATTGTCTCAGCATCGACCTCTGAGGAATGTTACTAGAAATTTGCTGTCTGATGGACTTTGTACTGCTCATCCCAACCCTTTAAGCCTGGTAGTCCAACCAAATATCCATTCACCTTGTAGTCCACCTATATCTAAACCATACTTTACCTGTTTGACTCCAAGGACACTCTGAGAGACTGCATTAAAGTCTTGTTAGAATTAAGGTAAACATAATACACATCTCACATCCACAGAGTCAGTCATTGGAAGGTGATCACAATCAGCTCGTCAAGCATGATTTGTCCTTGGTAAATCCATGCTAACTGTTCCCAGGCATCTTATTGTTCTTCAGTTGCTGGCATGTAACTTTTGGGAGGATTTGGATTTGCTTCAGAAATGTATCATCCTTTTTTTTTTTTTCTTTTTTCTTTTTTTTTCCTTTTTTTTTTCCAGTACAACTAATATTTTTAAAATATTTGGACATAATTGATTTAGCTTTAAACTACCTAGCTCAGGTATTAGTATTTAAAAATAGAGACATCAGCACAGCCTGTACAATACTATCTAAGAGCCTGAATGTGCACTCAAAAGTTGTGTCCCCTGCACTTCAGCACTTCAACCTCACTGAATATCCTTCTAAGGAATATACATGTAGATGAAGTTGCTGAACTGAGATAAATAGAATAACTCTGCCCCATGGATTTGGGTTACAACTTGAATTTACTACCTGGTGGTGTTCTGCTATTTTATTTTATATATATATATATTTTTCCCTTAAGACAACATTTATGTTTTAATAGCTTGATTAGATCCTTTTTTTTTTTTTTTTTTTTTTTTTTTTTTTCTCTCCTTACTCTTATTTTATTAATAAAAATTCCAATAGCAAAGTAGAAAACATGTTATCAAGGAGGGCAGAATATGGCCTCAGAACCTCAGACAATGAAAGAGAAAGTAGAAGTATCCAATTCTCATACTATACAGCAAAAAAATGTTGAACAAATAAAACAAAATTACTGAAGCAAGTGGAAACATTCCTATTACACCTCAGTTCAGGATCTAAAGAAACAGTTCAGCAGCATGTAGTCATCCATCACTGAACAGGTGGAGTATCAGAGTACAAGAAATAGAAAAATAAAAAAAAATAAATAAAAAAGCAGGGGGAAGGAGGTAGATAGTGAAGGAAGGGAACAGGGATGTCTTAAAGGGATCTAAAAGTGTGTTTGTTTTTTAATCCAGAATGACTGCACCTTTGCATATACATACAGCTCTGGACACTGAGACTTATCCATGAATAAGATGGCTTGCTTCTGCTTTCCTATGTAGATTTGACATTTACAGCAATGGTTTCATTTCTCCAGCATCTCTTGTGAAAGATAAATTGTTTTGATCTATACCCACTATTCAATATTGCTTTTATTCTGGAACATGTACTGAACTTTGCACTCCATAATCTGATGGCAGAGCACGCTGTGTACTGCAGAAAAGCTGCACCTATGGTATGAGTAAATACCTTAAAACAAAAATTACACTACAGCTCATCCGCAATAGGATTTTACAGTTTTCAATTTCTTTGGTCTCCTAGGCATTAAGTGTCTGATGTTGCCACATTTTATTTCCTTTTACTACTGCTCTGTGCATTTGTAAGTCATGTAGCCCTGTGAAATCAACAGCATCACACACACAACATACAAATGATGAACTCTGTTCATCAGTTATAATAATTTCCTTATTTCAGGTAAGGATTTCTGTCCTTCCAACTTTCTTGGATAGGTATAACCAAAACAAAACTTTGCTGAGCTGGTGGTCAGCAGGCTGAGTGCATGGTTTACAGAAGGACATGAGATGTATAGCAGTGGCGTTCTACTTGCAGATTGTACCTGGTATGAGCAAATGGATGGGCTGGAAAGGTTACAGCTGGAGTGGCACATAGGCACAGCTGAAACATTAATGCTCCAGAATGTACAGCTATTTTTGATTCCCACTTCAAGGAATCAAGTGAAATATCTCACATAGCATCTATTCCTACCCTTCTCTTCTCTTTCATTCATTAAAAGTTTGCATCTTTATAGTTCTAGAACAACATTTTCAGATGTTCTAAGTTTTTCTGAATGTCTAAAAAATCAGAAGACAAAAACAAAGTACAAGATAAATGAAAAATAATAAATTATTGAAAGAAAAAAACATTTTGAAAGTATCTTATTATAGATTTGTTTGTTTGTTTGACCTAGTAGGACTGGTGGTCATGAGTACATGAAAAGCTATATTTAGAACTCTATTTTAACACTCACTAGTACAAAAGGAGATGCAGCAGTGTACCTGTCAATCCAGATGATATAAATGGAGAAAAAAAAAGAAAAAGAAAAAAAAAAAAAAAAAAAAAAAAAAGCTTTAGTCTAAACAATCTCTTTTTCATGTCTAAATCAGAAGCAGCAAATTTCCAGTTAAAAATGATTAGGAGCAGTTGCTCTAATTTTAACTTAATGATATTAATTATTCACACACTGTAGAGAAATAGATATCTCAACACCTGAGGAGGATGTTCAGAAGAATGATGTAGATTCTTAAGAGATCCTTGTCATTATTTCAGTTCTTCAGTGCTTCTGGCAATGACAGTACATCACCCCCTTCAAAAACAGAAGAGAAATGCAGATTTTGCCCCACCTCATTCCCACTGAAAGGCTGTTCTGGAGACATTCTGCTGTGGCAGGATGATCAGAAACCATCATCTAACTTATAAGCAAAATGTGTTCCTTGCCACTTAATACCTATTTGATGTTATCCCATCATTGTTCTTAACTTTTAAATGATTCTTCCTCACAATTATTTATGTCACTGCTTATCAATATATGCACAGTATTTTTATCATTTACTCTCATTTACCTAGGCTAAAGAAATTAAGCTCTCTTTAATTTCCTCAGATAGGACCAGACTGATATGTACTGTCTGCACCTGTTCCAATTTGAATGTGCCATCATCATCTATGAGTAACTAAAGCTAATCTTAGCTGATATTTCACTTGTATCTTCTATAATACCTTTGATAGTTCCATGTCTCTGTTGTACATATCACTCCAAATACCTCCTGAAGTGAGATTTATTTTATGCACAACTGCACAAGGTTTGTGGTTTATAATCACCCTGTAAGTGGCTGAAATAACCCTGTAAGTGGCTGATATATCCCAGACTTTCCCTTTTGCCTTCCAGCTGATGTGTTATAGCAAACAGTCTTGCTATTAGTCCTTAACGGCATGGCTTTGAACTTTTTACAATTACATTTAATTCCACTTCTATCACTCCTCTGGGTCACACAGCTTTTCCTCTACAATAATCCTGTCTCTTCGAAACAGAAAATGCTCCCACTTTGTGTTATCAGCAAATTTTGTTAGTATACTCCTGCATTTTTATGCCTAGGTCATTAATGAAAATGTTAAACATCAGCAAACCAAAACATAACACCTAATATTCTTAGGTGGTAGATCCAGTTCCAACTGGTGGGGTCAGAACCAAGTCCTTCCTTTCAAAAATGTTATTTAAATTTAAATCTGTGTGTGTGGATATGTGTGCAATCCAGCTGTTTTTTTTTTTTTTTTTTTTTTTTTTTTTTTTTTTTTTCAGTAAATTACACATCTCTGTTGGTCCATTGCAACCTACCCATTTGTTACAGTTATACAGAATATAGTGGAGAAAAGGCTGATTTATGAAATGCTGGATTGTCCCTATTGTTATTAATGTGCAATTTTGACTTCCCATCTACACCAGGTTGAAAACATTCTAATCACATCACTTTCCATTTGAAAATACTTAGCTGACAGACACTAAATACTCGATGGAAAGGAGCCACGAAGCCATGCTTCTCCAGACACCCCACTCTGTGAATTGCCTTTCATGAAGCTCCCAGTACATGGGGGGCCCTGGTTCATGACCTGCATCGGTTGGTGGCAGGGTTATAATTCCAATAATCCAATGCCTTGAGGTTTCTATAAGAATTAACCACACAGGCTTGCTTCGAAGTGCCATTTTTTGGAGACAGAGATAGAGCAGATGGGGATTTGTACAGGCCAAACTGTTGGAAGCCTGAGATAAGGAGGGGAAAAAAAAAAAAAAAAAAAAAAAAAGCTGTGAAAGACAGCCCTTTCGTTTGTGTGCTTCGCATCGCCACCTGCCAACCTCAGGCCTTCTGATCTCCTCTCAGTGAACCGTAGAGGCAGCAGTTGGAAAGATCAGATATATGCTCAGGGAAATCTGTCAGAAACTACTTTGTCACATTACCCAACACTAAAACCTGTGGAAATAAAATCTCTGTGTTTAAAAACTGTAACTGCCCCTTACATAGCAGTACTACTCTTTTCACACAGAAAAAATAAACAAACAAAACAAACAAACAAACAAACAAACAAACAAAAAAAAAAAAAACAATGAACACAGCTCCTGCCCTGGTGTACTGGT
>NC_048926.1:5084273-5084623 GCF_011077185.1 Oxyura jamaicensis | reverse complement strand
AAAAAAAAAAAAAAAAAAAAAAAAAAAAAAAAAAACTTTACTAAGATATTAGCACTTATTTTTTATCTCCCTTAAGCATCTGTATTTTGTTTGTTTGCCTGTGGCAACACAGTTGTAATGCCATTCTCAAGAGAGTATGCTGAATTCCATTATACAACACATGAAATAAAAAATGGCTGAACAAAACAAGAGATAAAATCAATAGTGACTATTTAAGTAAGCTAAAGATATCATCTGTCTATGTTTTCACAGAGTATTAGTCCTAATTGGACCACTACTTGGCAATATTTTATTTATTTATTTATTTTGCTAAGAGATTATACAGATAAATGGTGTGGGATTATTATTGT
>NC_048926.1:5080584-5084173 GCF_011077185.1 Oxyura jamaicensis | reverse complement strand
TTTTTCTTTAAACTAAGTGCTGAAGTTAAAAAAAAAAGGCATATTTAAAGGATACATCAAAAGAAATGGAAAGAAAATAAATTGTCTATTTTCATTTTTTTTGTGTGTGTGTGTGCTATAATAATTCTACATACCACATACAATATACTATATACCACATCTCCTTTTAAGCTCAAAGCACTCTGCAGGTATTTTATAATACCTGTCAAATCCAGTTGTAAGTATAGAAAATAAATTTGGATAATGATGAACAGGTAGCAGGAAATATATATATATATATATATATGTATACACATATATATATCATAGAATTAAAAGAATCACAGAATGATTTGAGTTGGAAGGGACCTTAAAGATCAGCTAATTCCAACCCCCTGCCATGGACAGGGACACCTCCCACCAGACCAGGTTGCCCAAAGCCCTGTCCAGCCTTGCCCCGAACACTTCCAGTGAGTTGTTGGAGTATTTTCTTTTCATAATTCAAACCTGATTTTGCATGGGTCACATGTTGGAATAAGCTTGACATATTGTCTGAGTCTGTACCATGAAACCCCTCTGTACTGACAGAATTTGGCAGACACTGGCAGTTTTTGCTGGAAAGAAGCTAGGAATTATGATATGGTCAGGAATGAATTGTACTGGCAAGGCTGTAGCTGGGAAGTTTTCATAACATTTCTCTAAACTGCTCTTGAGTATAGACATTTCAGTGTTTCAGTACTTCCATGAGGCCTAAATCCACTCACATCTTTTGAAAAATAAGTTTAAAAAGGATAAAGTCATTACCCAGGCAGTACAATCTCTTTGGCAGTCCTTGCTATATGGTGCTCTTCCACAGTGTTCAGAAATTCATAAATGTCCTGGCTGACCAGTCTGCCTACTATGGTCTCAGTAATATAATTTCTTTCATTTTGTGCTAGGAACGAGCAGGTTGTTAAAATAAAGTCTATCCATCCTTCAGAATACCATGGACTCTGAATAATGTAGTTTCACTCTAATTTATGCAAGGTGAATTCAGCTCTGTGGGCGTATCACTGCAATGCCCACTCACTACTGAAGTAAAATTTAACATATATTTTGAGAGGTTTAACTGCATTTTTCTCTCCTCTCCATGTATGGATACTTCCAAAACTGACTACCATGGTCTGGAAAAAGATCAGAGGATCACTGACAGGGATTAATTCTCACAGGTCAGATACTACATTTTTTTTGGCTGTTGTTTTCTGCTTTCTAAATATTCCCCAAGAATCTCCCATAATCTTCCCTACATGATTTTTTTTTTGTTTTGTTTTGTTTTGGTTTTTTTTTTTTTTTTTTTTTTTTTTTTTTTTTTTTTTGGCTTACATTTACTCATCAGTGATTTAGCTCTACAATTGTGTTACTGACCTGTAATACTTAGATCCAGGCCAGTAAGAAGTGCTTTTGAAAATCAAGCCTCATATCACGCATACGTCATCATCAGAGTCACTTTAAAATCAATGACACTCATCAGTCACCCAAAGAAAACCTAATCAACCAAAGGTCAAAAAGACACTCACTCATAACTGGCCAGTTCCATGTGGTGTCATGCACATTGTTAAAAATAATGATAATAATAATAATAATAGTAATAATAATAATGTTAGAAGCAATTAGGTAGCAACATTATATCTTTTATCAGAAAAGATTTTACCCTTACCACATATTCTTTTCATTTTGTGCACTCTGTGTGAAACATTCTGCCAAAGAGTTTTCATTTGTCTATTACTTTTTCTCCCAGATATTTAGAGGAATGGAGCACAAGAAAGAAAAGCAGAGCATCTTAGAGGTAATGTAGATTATCTCTGGAGACAGTTCTGCTAACATAGAAGTATGTGGTCCTCCATTTCCAATTGTAAGTAATTATGGTTATCAGACAAAACAGTCATCAAAAGGTGTTTTATGAACCATTGTGCTTATATAAAGCAAGTTGCTGCTTTGTCATTGAAATAAACTCACAATCATCCATTTTAGATAACTAGTTAGGGTAAGTTTCTTCACAGTCTGTAAGACTTGGAGACATCTCCTTCAAAGGAAAAGCATTTCTCTCTTGCAAAGGAAAATGTGGTGAATTTTGACCTCTAGCACTGTGCTTGCATCAATAGTAATAATAATACCAACTAGCTCTTTCCACTGCTGCACCTCTCACAGTTTTAGACTTATTAAGCCTCAAATTGCACATTTTATTTATGGGTGCCTCTGTTCAAAGGTGAAGAAATAGAGGCACCATCAGACATAAAATCTGCTGCATTTTCTTCTTCATTACCCCAGTCTCAACTGCACTCATAACCTTTAGAATACTTTTTTTTTTTTTTTTTTTTTTTTCATAGAAAAGTTAATTCTATTTTATAAAATTACAGATTTTAAGGGACTTATTTAAGAATAACACAGGATATGGAATTTCATCCAATTTCTCCTCTCTCTCAAGATCTTGTGTTAAAAATCATCTGCAAAGGAAAACATCTAACACTGTCAGGAAGGAGATGAGAAAGAGAAACTGTGCTTCTGCACCGGTCTCTTATAGTGGCGATATTCAGCTGAAAATGTTGAGCCCCCTTTCCAATGTGAATGTGCTTTAACTGTAATTAAATTTAGCTCCCAGCTATTGCTGTTCGTTTTTGTGTTGTATATAATAAATGTTAGTACGGATGTTTCCCCCATTTCTACCCCTCTTGGAGCATTTAAACCCTGCAACCAAGTAACATTTCAACCATCTTATTAATAAGGCAAACAGGATGAGAGTCTTTAAGTCTCCCACAATAACGTTTGTCTTGCAGGTCTCATCTCCGGGATGATAGATATTTCATAAAATAATAAAAATACATGTATATTTTTTTGTCCCATTTTAGTTCAATAGCAGGATGATATTGAAGCTTTTCTAGGCCAAAAATAGGGACATGGTAACACAGGACTGAAAATAACTGGATACTAAAGCAAAGCAGAATTTGAAAGCAGATAGATCTTTTATTACAGCATGTGTCTAAAGACTTTAGCCAGTGTTGGACAAGATTTTGTACTCCATTATCAGATACAGCCTAGAGATCAGTGTACTCTGGACTACAGAGGCCAAAGAAGAGAGGAGGTGAGTTGGGGACAGAAACAAAGAAATAAAATATCTTGCTTAACATAGAAAAGACATAAAAGAGGGCTGAGAATAAAAAGTAAATTTCCTGACTCCTTTGGGATTACACAATATCCCCTGCTTCCCTTTTGTTTTAAGTTTAATTTATGAATGTGGCCTAGAAACATGGATACATGAGAACAAGATCTTATTTTCTCAGCCATTGTGCTGGTGCATAGCCTGTTGGACTTTGGTAGTTGTACATCTGATTTTACTCTAAGAGCAGCAGCATTTGACTGGTTTTGGACATATTCCCCAAATATCTCTGAAGCACAAATGAGGAATATCACAGAAGCAGAGATCTTCACCATCTTCACCATCTTCTCTGAAGCAGCAGACAGTTGCTATTAAAAGAAGACCTGCACACCCACAGTAATCTGGCTGGAGGCAGCAAATTCCACACCCCCGCCCTGCCCTTTCTTTTCTTTCTTTCTTTCTTTCTTTCTTTTCTTT
>NC_048926.1:5047279-5065584 GCF_011077185.1 Oxyura jamaicensis | reverse complement strand
ATTAGGAGTTGCCTTGAGTCTTCATGGAAAATGGGACAGAGGAACAACATTCCCTCCATGCTACTCATTTTGAGCTGGATTCAGAAACCCCAGTGGTGTTGGTGTGGGAGAAAATAGTTCTCTGCAAATAACAGTTGTGGATTCTGCTTATCTAATAAATTTGCACACAGAAATCTCATCAGGAATTAATGCATTTTCTACATAAGGTAGTGCACCATATTTTAGAGCAAAGCAGTTACTGAAATGAGCATATTTTACCTCAAGAAAATGAGGCCTAAAGGACAGGGTTATGTCAAGAGCAGGGTAAATGTAGGGCTCCAATGAAGTGAATTGTCAAATTTGGTAAATTATGAATTAACCAGCACAGTAGGAGATTTTCTGTTCATTCTCAGAGTCAAAGCATTCCTAGCAATAACAGGCAGGCTCCTAATTCCCAGGCAGTATGAAGAAGACTACATCTCCAGTAATTACTAACTCCACGATCACTAACAAAAAAAATGCACTGCCAGTGATTTGTTCACCCTGCCCAGCATCAGCTCAAGATTTTGTTAACTATGAAGAACTTTTACTTAATGTACAACCTCTACGATTAGTATCTTTGTGCTGTCTTATAGGCTGTTTTCATTTTTTCTTTTTTTATTATTATTATTAATGGAATTTACACCACAATGATTAAGCCTCCTGCTGAAACAAAATCTTTGCATTCTAAATTCTTTCAAATGTATCTAGTTCCTGCATTTCCATTAAACAAGAAATGACTCTTGTAAATGAAACTATTTACCATGCCATTTACTAACACTATGATATCTTATTTTAGATTATGTTAATCAGAGAAAATGTAACCTTGCATGCTATTCTCTGTGATGGAAATCTACTTGTAATTGTAGCCAGAACATTCTTATATCTCTTCCTTTTGAACCTACTCTAGAAGCTGCATAAAATTATATAACAATCTAAGCATTAAGCAGGGAGATAACTGACATTTCAGATCTACTAATACATAGTTATAAATCAGATAATTTTATATCTCAGTAGATTTATTAATCTGAAAAAAAAATCATTTAAAGCAGTGGGACTTAAATAATGATATTCACATTAAAATACTTTCTGAGGTAAACCTCTCACTAACACTACTCTAAATCTTTTTTTTTATTTTTTGAATATGAGAAAGCTACACAATAAAAAGTTTTTTAAAAAAATCCTTACGAATGTCACTTAACTACAATCTTGCCATTTTTTTATGAATAAGGTACACCCTTGTTTTGCCAGGCTGTCTGTGCTATTTTAAGCCCATGAAATATTTGGAACAGATAGTTCCAATCACACTGTGCAAATGCCAGGTGTGAAATATAGGTTCAATTTAATCCAGTGGGACTCTTTTCACTGACTTCAGTGGGGCTAGGATTTCTCCACATGAATTTCACTTTCAGGGTCTAGTTTTGACTTCATATACAGCCAAAAGCAAGAGATAAAGTATGAGTAGCATTTAGCCAGCAATAGCCCTAGGAAGTACCATAACACGTCTAAATCATAATGTCTTCTTTATTTCTTCTTTGCTTTCACGGGTTGTAATTTGCTGCTCATCTACAACAATATTAAATTGCTTCACCATTCCTACATATGCACTTAAAAATTCAAGTTCTCTACTTTGAATAGGGGAGTTACAAACTAGTCTGAAACTTATTTCCAGCCTACTGCTTATATGAGTCTTTTTTTCCTAGGAAAAAATGAGCTCTATTTGCTTTATGCTATAAAGACATAACAAATTCTTGCTCTTATTCATTGATTGTCATGATGCTGCCTGATCAGTCTCCTCCAACAAATCTGGAAGCAAGAAGTGTCTTTCACCATCAAACAAGTATTACATATACCTTAAAAAGGATCTATTTATTTATTTATTTATTTATTTTTGCCAAAATTCATCAATGTTTTTCCCAGTCTAATGTTTTCACCCTTTTTTCTTTTCTCCCAGTACATTCTATGGGAAGAAGAAAGGACAGGAGGTACTTCTAATCAAAATTTCTAACAATATTTCTAATCAAACACTGGTTTTATGGGATTATACTGCATTTCTTTGTTAGTTAATTTTATTTTAAAATTGTTGTGGAAAACATCCAGACTGACAGTCCTAGAACTGAAGCTACAGGACTAGTAAAATACACTGACTAGTTTTCAAGCTTTGCTGTATTTTCTCTCTTGCGAGCTAATTGACGAATTGTTCTACAGTCTATAGATACTGGTTTTAAATACCTATTTGTCTAAGTATCAGGCATGTAGAACTTGGTAAGAATATATGTAGAAAGAATGTTAAATTCTTCAAAGCCAAATGAATAACTGGTTTAAAATATTCAAGGAACATTTTTCTTTTCTCCTACTGTCAAAAAGTTCCAGAATGTAAGAGGATGATGTGTAACTTTGATACCATTTTCTAAAAGAAAGCTAAACCATTTTTTTATCTTTTACAGCAAAATGAAATTACTTAATATGATATGGAAGCTGCTTCAAAACAGAGTTGTTTCTCTCCATGTCCCAGGAAGGATTTTATTATAGTTGTTATTACTATTATTATTTTCCCCTGATAGATTGTCTGAGCTGCAAAATTACCAGCCTTACTATATCAGGTTTCTAATTTAGTGTCTAAGGTAAGTCATTAGGATCAATAATACCCATCATGGCTCACAAATACATGCTAATGTTGGTCTCATTTTAATTCTTTTGCATCTGAAACCTTTCCAGCCTCAAGGAGTCCTACAGACAGTGACAGTGCCTAACACATAATCTATGATCGTGTGTTCTGTTAAATATTGTAGAAGCCTTACCCATGCTGAAGACTATTCTTCAATGTTGAAGAAAAGTAACTATTTTAATGTTATATTTATTGTATGTAGTGACTTAAAGAGAAAATTAGCAAAGACATAATTTGAAGTCATCCAAGTTGTGTTCAATAAAGAGCTATTTAGAAGAGCAGATGATCTGGGAGAACACTGTGATTCGTCAGACATCAGGGAAGTCTCAGAGGCATTGCACTACAAACTGACCTAGTATTCCTCAGGCTGTTTTCAATGGCATAGATTTATTACATGTTTTGGTGCCTCGGACTACACTGACAATAAAGTTCTCCAGTGTTTTATAAAGCATCATTATAGATTAAAAGGAATAAACTCTTTCCTCTTCTTCCTCTGTGTCTCTTTGTTCCCTGGGTACTGAGGAAATGATCTGTTCCTTGTGCATGAGGGCAGGTGAAGGTCCTCTTAGTGTGAACTACACACCTAGCATAATGTATTTTTAAAAATAGCTGTAAACATGCATATGCAGTTTTAGATACTTTATAAACCCAACACCTTTTGAAAAACCACCATGCTGAGGCTATGAATCTTGTATGACAACTTTTAAAAAGATGTGTTTAGGTCAGTTCAGTATTCTTGCAGCTATTAACCATGGATTTTTTTAAAAAAAATAAAAAAAAAGAAAAAGAAAAAGAAACAAAAAGAAAAAAAAAGCCACATTTCAAGTAAAATAATTCACAGCTGAGTCGTAACACCTTACTGGGGTACAACCTTGGAATTCATGACAATGACTACATCATTAAAAATGCCATACCTTAGTTATCGTACAAATGGCCACACATTCTTTTCATGATTCATTACAAATTTTCATGAATTTTCAATACCTCTCTGTGTGAATGGAATAAAATTATGAGTCAAATGTTATCGTACCATAAAATTAAGTTACAATAAGGGAAACTGAAAAACAGAAAATTACAAGAAATTCTCAAGAAAATCCACTTTTTATACTGGGGTTCTTCCAGTTTTTTGCTTCTACTGGATTTCCATTGTAGGAATGCCTCTGGCCTGATATATATATTCAATGCTTTGTTCACTTAGGTATGCGCCTGTGTATTGAACATCAGATAGCTGATGCCATACTGGATGCAGCATGTCTGAAAAAAACACTCTTGACATGTTTGACATAAATTAGTCATATAAAAGGCATCATTGCTAAACTGTCTGAACATAAAACAAAGTTCACTTAATATTGCTGAACGAGCTGGTCAGGTAAGAGTCCTCTAACTGTCCTTACTCCATCAGTAAATGCAACTAGAACAAGAATTACAGTGAAACATCAGGCAAAATGCAATATGCTTGTCAGCTCAGCAGAACTTAGTGGACCCAGTATAGGGTCTGATCCTTCATTTTTGAAAGTCTTTGAAATCACTGGTCGTTTTGACCAAGTAGGACTTATCAGGCTCTCTAGCACTTAACTGTGTAAAACTTCTTGTTAAGGCAGAACAGATATGTTTATTAAGCAAAACCTAGAGCTTTGGGAGGTCATATTACATTGATTATCTACTTTTGGACTGGTTTACTTGCTGTCTAAACATGTTTGCCTCTGAATTCTGTAATCTTACTCTTTACAGAAAGTGCCTTCAAGAAAGAAATTTGTTTTGCAACTTGATTTTAAACTTCATGAGAATATGAGGATGAATCTGATTTTAAGCATTTTTAAATTGCTTTCTTGGTATGATGGAAGTGTAAAACAATTTAAGTAATGAAGGAGAAGGTAGTGAAACTGCACTTTGCAAATCTACAAAGAGCTGTCCGTCATTGTAGCCTGATTTTTATTTTTTATTTTTTTTAAAACCACTTAGAGAGCTGAGACATATTCTACTTTGCAGCTCAGTCTTAATCCTAAGAGAAGTTAGTAACTGCTGATCTCAGCCACATTGACTGATTTTTAGCTCCTTTCAAAAACTGTTACAGCCAGGATGTCAGCTGACATCATATATAAGCACAGTAACTGGAAGACATTTTCAGTATAATAAAATCTGGTTTACTATATAGATGACATATTCTTCTCTTGAGTAGCTCTGTTACCATGAACTTATTAATCTATTCCTTTTTCTACCTTTTTTTACTTGCTGAAATTTCTTTTTTTTTTTTTTTTTTTTTTTTTTTTTTTTTTTTCCAGAACTAATGTTATCACTTTTATTAGAGTTCATAGACCCTGAAACTGAACCCAGTAGTTAGCAACACCTGACTGTTGAGCAAAATGGAAAAGCCTGATTCTACCACCCCACACTGAACAACGTGTTACCTCTGTCCCATGTATTTAACACCAAAAATCATTCATTCTCAGATAATCACCCCTTAGGCATGCTTAGTTGTTTTTGCAGGACCATGTTATGTAACAGCAGACAAGGTGCATTCAGATAGCTAATGGAAAGTCATACACTAGCTCTGCTTCTTTGATGGGAGCAAGGCACACATCCTCTCTGGTCTGGAAAAAAAACATGTAGCTGTGGGCAATATTTGAAGTTCATCCTCTTTGAAGAGGCATTTTGTTGTACTTTACCAGCTAAAATCATATATATAGCTATACAGGCAGATGAGGGTTCTATAGCTTCCCTCTTAGGGGATCAGGAAAGTAGCTTTTCATCCACGGATGTTTCAGTAACACTATCTTAAAATACATTCATAGGGCAAATCAAACAGTACAGCTTTATCTTAGGGCTGGAATAACTGAACTATGTGAACCTCTAATGAATCATGATTTGTTTTGCTTTGTTTTGCACATCAGCAGTAAATACCTGAAGTGATTTTCTGAGTTCTTTCAACAGAATACGATATTTTGGCCTTCCTCTAGTAATGCATTCTCATATGATTTGTCATGCCCAAAAGATTCACAAAAGGCATGACATGGCCTTAAAGGACAAATTAGAAAGAACTCAGTTTGACTGACAAGAGGAAAGCAGCTTTTGTCTGCCTGACCCATGTCAAGTATGGACAATGAGCCAATGTAAAGGTCACTGTGAACAACAGCCATAGGGAATTTCAGATTTCCAAAGCTGAAGCAGTAACACCAATAGTTCTGAGGTCTGTAGTGCCTGAAATGAATGAAATACTTTATGAAACTCATTCTACGTTTAGCAAAAATTCAAGTGTCTAACTTATTTCAACATATTTTCTGCAAACCTCTTGACTTTGTATTTCTAATGGAATTGTAGGTCAGATAATTAATGACACACTTATTTGCTTCATTTTCCTCTACATGCCAGCTAATCTTTTGTATCTTTTGCAGTAAATAATTTTAAAAGTATGCTTCCTAATTTATAGACATGGATTCTATGTACTCACATGTCCCAACTGCTCAGTCACTCTTTAAACCACCAACACTATTACTGTGAACTGCCTGGAAAAGAAGGCATTTGAAATTTCATTTTTTCAGAAGTTATGTGAACATATTCATAGTATAGGGTTAGAAAAAAGGCAATCCAGAGATGAAAAAACATACACATTATAAACAAACAAACAAACCCACAAAAGAAAAGGAAAGTCTGGTGATTTAAGCAGCTTTGGGTGATGTTTCAGATATGTGTGACCATAAAATGTAAGATTCTTTTGCACATGTGGGCATGAAAATTGACCTAAACACAAAATTCAATTAAAAATCAACAACAAAAAGATATTAGCTAATTACTTTTGCTCCCTCCAGAATTGCCTTCTTGAATGTAACCCACATTTGCTGCAATATGATGACTGGGTGAACTAACTGTATGACAGCTTATCATAAATTCTGTGATTGCCAAAGACAAACTCAGGAAGGATCAGGCCCTGGAGTGCTAGGTTCTGTGAAAGTGAATTGGAAGATATGACCTCTCCCTGGAACAACACGGTATTCAATTTCAGAGATAGCAGACGAGTGTAACAAACAATAGACCCATCTCCTTGTTTCGTCTCTAATTATTTGCTTGAAGAGTGCAGTATTTCATTGTGAACCCACACTTCAGTAGCAAATTAATACTCCCACTCACTGTGCTGGCTCAGCTACTATGACTATAAGACCAGAATTAAAGTTCTGAACAATGTCTTCAAACACTTTCACCCTACTCGCACTTCAGTAGCTTCTACAGGAAGGTAAATTCATTATGAATTTTAAAGACAATTTGCAACCTGAGTTACAGTCTACCAGCAACCCCCAGGGAAATAAATAAATACAGTCTCTCTGAGTATGTTGCATTTTTTATAGTAATTCTTTGAACTTTAGATTTTACCCAGAAAAATGTGTATCATATTCTTGCAGATAGGCATATAACAACAGTGGAAATAAATATTCTTTAGACAATTGATAAAGTTGAAGGTTCTTCACAGCTTATAAACACCTTAAATATTGCATGGCATGTAGAAAGGCACCAAAAAGGAAATCGATTCCAAAACTGAAAATGAGAAAAACAAAATCCCAATAAACTAAATTAAGAGAAATCAAGAAGGGCAAGTTTGTACCAGTGACTTTAGCTGACCTCCATTAGAGGGTAATTACTACACAATCAATAGTCCTTATGCATAACTATGGACACAAATGGTCAATGGGAAGTGATAAAAGAATGGTGATCAATAAACATTACAGTTTGGCATACAATTGTCCAAGAAATGGGAGAAAATACATTACTTTTTAACTTTGGAAAGCCAATATAAGAAGGAGGATTCACTAAAATTTAGTATTTGAACAATTTCCATGATATACTAGATCACTATTCCTATTAAGATCCTTTCTATACAACTGAGTTAAATGACCAGGTTACAATGTGCCTGTTTAATTATCAACTTCAGTGTGATCTCATTTTTATGTGATATGGGTGGGCACATTTCTGAATAATCCCTACAAACTATATACCCCTTCATGTTCACTGCCTTGAAGAGAGTTTAGATGATCTAAAAGTAGACACAATGATTTAAATCAAGAGAATTTTCAAGTTCTCTTTGGATACACAAAACATATTCCTCTGATTCTTTAATGACACCTTTCTAGGGCCAGTAAGACATTCCTCACAGAAGTGGTGAATGCTGACCCTCTATTGTTCCAAGAACTTCATCAGGATTATTTGCTTTCTGTAGTTGTTTTGGGACAAGATTTAAAATGTTCCAGCATCACAGCAAAGCAAAATAATGTTACTTTCTTTCTTCCTTTTTTTTTTTTTTTTTTTTTTCTACACATTTTTCACTAACCAGAAAGATGCAGCATCCTGCCTTGCATAAGAAACAGTGTGGTCAGCAGGGCTAGGGAAGTGATTGTCCCCCTGTACTTGGCTCTGGTGAGGCCGCACCTCGAGTACTGCGTTCAGTTTTGGGCCCCTCGCTACAAGAAGGACATGGAGGTCCTGGAGCGAGTCCAGAGAAGAATGAGGCTGGTGAGGGGTCCGGAGAACAAGTCTTATGAGGAGCAGCTGAGGGAGCTAGGACTGTTCAGCCTGGAAAAGAGAAGGCTCGGGGGCAACCCACAGGTACCTTAAAGGAGGCTGTAGCGAGGTGGGGGTTGGTCTATTCTCCCACGTGCCTGGTGACAGGACAAGGGGGAATAGGTTAAAGTTACACCAGGGGAGGTTTAGGTTGGATATTAGGAAGAACTTTACTGAAAGGGTTGTTAGGCATTGGAATAGGCTGCCCAATTAAGTGGTTCAGTCAAAATCCTTGGAGGTCTTTAAAAGACGTTTAGATGTAGAGCTTAGTGATATAGTTTAGTGGAGGATTTGTTAGTGTTAGGTCAGAGGTTGGACTAGATGAACTTGTAGGTCTCTTCCAACCTGGATGATTCTGTGATTCTGTGATTCTGTGATTGTTTAAGGTTGTTTGGTCAGAATGGATGGATTTGGATTTCTGAACATGGCAACACCTTTGGTTGCTCTCTCCTCACCCTTTTGCCTTCCTATGATTAAGTGGTTATTACAAGTAGTCAGTTTGCATCTGGACATGAAGCTCTGAATGACACCAGTCTCTGAATGATTTTACCCTCGGGTAGTGATATTGTCTGTTCTACCATTACCCACATTATCTAAATTGCTTCAACATGTTCCTGCACAGCTAATGGATTGTATTGTAAGGAATAATGTTTTGACTACCCATAAATCTGTTTTAGGCCTTCTAATTTTATGATAAATATGTTAATAGTCTTTACAAATGTTTTGTTTATATTTCCATGCAGGGCACAATTGGCAGATGGTATCATGGGGGACTAATAGCATCTTTATAACATTAGATTAAGATGACTGTGGCTTTTGATTAAAATCCATTAAACTTTCTGCATGTTCTATTCAATTGCTTGGGATTGATTAAAGAAATTACGATGATCCGCTTTCCTGTGTAGGGCTGCATGATTAATATAGGTGGTTGTCCTTGGAAAGAAACTTACTTATGATACCGATTGTCTAAACTACTAGATGACCACAGCTCTGTGACTTTTACCTTGTAAAATGGTGCTTACTTCTGCAAAGGCAATGGGACTGGTTCCATGAGCAGCTTCAGAAAGCTTATCCATATAGTGTACTCTTTCCATTTAAAACCTGGCAAAGGTTGTTGTGAGAGCAACATACACATTTGATATCCCTTATATAGCTCACAAAAGGATCTGCAGCTCTTTAAGGAAATATCCCTCTTTGTTTTCTACTTATCTTAAACGCAAGCAGTCCTCCTAGTGTCTGCAAGATTTGTCCAGTGTTCTAGCTCATTTCTGCTAATGGAGAGCAGCAGATTTACATGAGCCTCAAAGAAAAATTTGCAGTTGGCCTTAAAGCAGATTTTCAGTTGACCTCAAAGCCAGAGATCATGGTGTCTGATTTTTCCTGGTATAGCTGTGTTCTTCATCCCTCACTGAGGAAGCTTCTGCTGCCAGCATAGAGGTCTTAGTTACTTCATGTACCTAGGTCCAGAAGTACTTCATGTGTGTCTACTATGTTTTAGTAGCAGCTGAAACCCATTGCCAAGTCAAAGGAAGAAAATTATAAACAGTAAAGTTCAAGATGTGGGTTTATTGATGAGTCAACATAGCTTTGAAGTCCTCTGTTAGTACTAGCTGGTATAGTGTGATTCCATTACATTTCTGTGATTACAGTCTACGGGGTCTTCATTTACACTGGGGATGCATTCTTTCTTTATAACTTTCCTGAAAGTTAATTATTAGCAATGATTTATTTATATATTATGTTGACAACCTTAATGTAATGGCCATTATTATCATTCCTGGAAGTAATAGAGAGAGCAGATTATGATAATACCTGTAATGTGTGATATGGAGGAATGTTTCTTGAACATTTATAAGGGAAAACTAATCCTCCTTTCCTCAATCCTTAAATATTCAAAATAATAGTCCTAGCTGTAGAAGAGTGATAGGGTGAAAACCAAAACACAGATGGTTAAAATCACAGAATCACAGAATCACAGAATTTCTAGGTTGGAAGAGACCTCAAGATCATCAAGTCCAACCTCTGACCTAACACTAACAGTCCCCACTAAACCATATCCCTAAGATAAATATTGCATGGCATGTAGAAAGGCACCAAAAAGGAAATCGATGTTTCATCTGCTTTCTGCTCTCCCTCTTTCCTGGGTATTTTAATTGGATGATGTTCTGGGAGGTATCTGGTAGCAGCAGCAAAGTAGAAGGTGATGGTCCTATTGACATATTACCTTATCAGAAAATCAACAAATAGCAACATTTCTCCTGAGGAGTAATACCCACTGTACTTGCTAATGTTTAGAACACAGAGGCAAAGAACCAAATGCATCACAGAGAAACAACATCCTGGAGGTCAGAATTCAGGCAAGGTAAAAGCAATTGCTTTTACAATGCAAATGTTTTAACTATGCTAAGCACTTCTGCATACAACCACAGCTTGCAATATTAGGTAGGATTTTGTTTGTTTGTTTGTTTTCCCTTTAAATTTGCAAGACTCTTTCACAGGGATAGCATTACTCAGTCATGTAACTTTGACATGATATGCACTTTAACGTGATGCAACCTTTTTCCTTGCTGTGTGAAAGAGTCATCTTTGACTTTGTATGCAAAGAAATAATGCACTGAATTCCTGTGTACCACCTTCCATGCTCAGCAACAGTCAGTCAGTCAAGGCACACAACACTGAAAGAGGTTAAATGTCCTCTGCACACTGTCATAATTCACCAAATATATCAGGCAATAAAATCCTGTGATAATTCACTTTTCATGACAAACCTTGTAATGAGAAGTGAAAATGGGACAAATTCATCTATTCACTTGACATAGATTGTAACTAGAAGGAGAAAAACTAGCTATGAATTAACCCATTCTTGCAAAGATCACATAGCTCAAAAACGATACTACTCGGCAGTATTCCTGAATGGTTGTGCTCAATTTTATTTACCTTCTTTTCTCCCAAGTACCTCTCTAGTAACATAACTACAGAGCAGTAACTGCAGAGGAATGAAAGCAAAGAACCATTTGAAAGTGTCTGGCTATTTCATGACTATTTCCATGGAACAGAAGAGCAATCCAGATGTACATTGAATTTAGTTGCATAATTGAACCGCTGCTGCCTAATAGCTATATCCTCCTTTAAAGAAATCTGTCTTCTTATTTTAGCTTTTAGATTTTTAACTTACTGAACTCAAATATGCTCAACTGCCAGAAACAGATAATTTCTTCCCCTTTTATGAAAACAGTATAGGTAAAGGACATAAGATATTCTTAATAGTGAACTGTAGAGTAATAAGAAAACTGAATGAATTAATTAGCCCAGTCTTCAGAAGGGTGGTGGTACCATGATCCAAGAGCCAGATCCTAAGATGAATAATAACTGAATTTTACTCCTTGGGCAGATGGTGAGGCTAAAGAGGCAGAAAATCAGCAGACATGAGCAAAGAAAATTATCCATATTTTTGCAGGAAGTCACTTAATGTACTGTAAAAGCAAAGCTAATTCTGAAAACTGTGGTACCCAGTATTCAAACACACTTATGAGGAGTCACAAATGACTAAAGGGACTTCTGCACCTCGATCCTTACCAATGAGAAGACTACATATAATAGATCTCCCAGGAGAATTGAGTGAAATGGTACACAGCATATCACCAAATTATGGGGTCAAAGAGATGGCTAACCTGTATAAAATCATATGAAAGCAGGAAGCTTAAAATATTTAGACTGCAACATTGCTGACACATTCCGAAAAAACTACATCACATGTAGTATCAAAGTGACCTCTGCCCATCCTGTCACACCACATCATCTTGTCCTTTGTTACTATGTCTGTTGACAGCATATTATGTGATGAAGCATGGCATAATATGGAGGACAATCTGAAATGAAAAGGTAACCTTTTGTGACATGTATTGCATTAAAGCACCAATAATACAGGTAACCAATAACATTTCGATCTCCTCTGAGGATTAGAATGAATGCTCCCCATTGTTATGGGAAAATGCTCACAGATTTGGGTCAAAATGATGTTTTGGGTAAATGGACCAGTATACTGTGATTCTGAATGAAAGAGAGATCCTCTTACACTGAGGATGAATTTCTGTCACAATGTATGTCATTTTGTTCTCTTGTAGGGTGTTAGTGGCAGGATCTATTCCCCTGTAAGTCCCTTTTCATAAGGGCATGAAGTGTTTTGGTATCTATTGTGTAAAAGAATCTTCTGAAGGAAAACCAGAGTAAAAAGACTGCCACTCTCAAGAGAGCTGGATTTCTCCAAGAAGCAGTGCAATCCCCCCTGCTTTTTGTCACAGAGTTTAATAGGAGCGTCATTAGAGAAAGAAGTATGGACTTAATAAAATAGGAAAAAGATGGTGGAAGAACTATTACATGAAAATAATCAGGAAAAGACTGATGGCAGAGC
Source organism: Oxyura jamaicensis (assembly GCF_011077185.1). NCBI lineage: Eukaryota > Metazoa > Chordata > Aves > Anseriformes > Anatidae > Oxyura > Oxyura jamaicensis. The sequence goes on along the minus strand of NC_048926.1, from coordinate 5,052,940 downwards.
AGGAATAAGGAATAAGGAAAGAGATGAAGATTCATCAATGAGAATGGTAAAGAATATTGAAGGAACATTTAATGGAAGTGGGAAAATATGGAAATATTTGCTCAGAAATAATTCAGAGGAAAAGAGATGTACACGTATCTGAAACAAAAGCAGTGATGTTAAAAAGAAAGCTGCAAAAAGAAAAAGAATTAGAAAGCCTGGAATATTCAGAAGGAAAAAAAATAATAATAATAAAAAAAAAAAAGCAGGATGGCAGTGGCATGCAGCCAAGAGAGAGGCCTTCTGTTAATATTTAAGTCATTACTTACACTTCATCTCATCTCTGAGATGAGTAATACATTAGTTTTAATTTCTGCATTTCTTGACTATGAAACTGAATACTGGGACAGAGCATTCTGTCAAAAAATATTACATTTATTACCTTTTTTTTTTTTTTTTTTTTCTGTGTTTTCTTGACACAGCCCACCAGAAACTGCTTTTTTTATTTTATTTTTGTTTGTTTGTTTGTTTGTTTGTTTCTGACCTTACACTACATAAGTTATTATTTAGAGCACCAGCTACATCATATTTTTGTCATGTTGTCCATTTCTGAGAAACTTGGAACATACATATTTCCTTTTCATACTTCTTAATAAGTCCTAAAAAGACATTTCTGAAGAGCCTGACAGAGCTTTTAGGATCCAAACTCTATCAGCATTTCTAGTTTTCACATCCAGGTTTATTTCATACTAGTGCTGTTAGTGTTTTCCCTGGGAACCAATGATGGGACAAATGGGAACAGAAAAAAATGGTGTCAGGGCAGTCTCAAACCAGGCTTTAGGAAACATTTCATTATTGTGAGGGTGGTCAAACACTGGCATAGGCTTCCTAGCAAGGTGATTGATGACCCATGTCTGTCAGTGTGTAAGAGCATTTGGACATTTCCCTCAATAACATGCTTTCATTTCTGGTTAGGCCTCAGGTGGGCAGGCAGTGGGACTTCATGACCCTTATACGTCCCTTCCAAATGAATTATTTTCTATTATTCTATTATTCTATTATTCTATTAATTATTCTATTATTCTATTAATTATTCTATTATTCTATTATTCTATTCTATTCTATTCTATTCTATTCTATTCTATTCTATTCTATTCTATTCTATTCTATTCTATTCTATTCTGCTCTGCTCTGCTCTTCTCTGCTCTGCTCTGCTCTGCTCTGCTCTGCTCTTCTCTGCTCTGCTCTGTCCTGTCTTATTCTGCTTTAACACTTTAGTGACAGATATTTATAAAAATATGAATGGTAGGAACATGGTGAATGGAGAATAACTTTCTCTTTTCAAAATAAATAAATAAATAAATAAGCAATCAGAACACAACAAAATAAAACAAGATACTTATTATGTACCAGAATTGAACCTCCAATGTTAAAAAGCTTATGTTAGACTACAAAGAGATTCAATAAAATCTTAGGAGAAAAAAAATAAAAATAATAATAATAAAAAATCACCGAGGGCTAATAAAGACAGACATTCCACCTCTGGCTTAAGAAGCTTTTCAGTCAGAAACTGCAGCTTGGAGTCTGTCTGGAAGGAAAAGGTCATCATTATCTGTCTTCCTGACCTGCCTCTTGGGCACTGGTGGAGAATAAAGGCTGGAGGAGACTTCACCTTGAGGCTGCAGTACCTGGACCCTGTTTCACGTAGGAGAGGCTGACACTCTTTAAAGTAAAGGCAGTATAGAAATATCCATCCTGGGTCCTCGGATTTAGCTCCAGAACTGGAAATAATATGGTTGTATCAAAATGGTTCTGAGCAGAGTCTAATTAAGCAAGACTAATTAGCTATGGGATCCCTAAAAAATACAATGCAGCAATACATACAGTATCTTTGGTATGACATTTCTTATTTTTTTACCAGTGCTTAAAAAAGACTTTAAATTAAGAAGAAACTCATTTAAAATTTCATATCTCTATATTTTAAATGATATGTATATTTAACATTATCTTGTATATATTACCCTTCAGGCAATTTTCCAAGCTGCATTAACTAAATATATATATATATATATATATATATATGTATATATATATATGTATATATATATATTCTTACATTCAAAACTTTTTTCATACGTTCCAATTTGCAGCATAAGTCAAACTATTTATCAAATCAGGAATGGATCCTTCTGATGTCAACAAAATTGACACTCATTTATTTTTTAACAGACTCTCTGAGAAACCAAGATGATCATTTCAGGCAGTGTATTCCTGGTAAATTTTTTTTGATTAAAGTTCAGTTTTAAGTGATAGATTTATTCTTATGATATTTTTCCTTCTCCTTTGTTGAAAGATTTATTTTTATTAATTAATTAGTATTTATTAAATAAATAACATGAACTAGTCAGTCATGAACTAAAAGTAATCCCCCCTTTAATTAAGGAATTTATTGGGATTTATTCACGTATATTTTAATTCTTAATAAAGGAAAAAAAAAAAAAGACGTTATATCATAATAACTGTGGCACTGTCATTTCACAATCTTTAACTGTAGTTTTATAGTTTTATTTTTGTTTTGTGAATCAATCTTCTGTAGACAAACTTGAAGGGGAGATGAAGAAGTATAAATATGTCACAGAAAAGCATGTACCATTGAGAAGTAGAACACACTTTTGTTGTTGCTTTTGCTTAGAGTGAGTCTCCCTTATTTTACATTTCAAAGCAAGATGATGTTAACTACTATAACTTACAACTTTGAAAAGAAAATAAATAGTTCCCAACAGGAGAAGAGAAAAGAATGTATTTATCCTATGTGAGTTCTACTCCTCTGCCTCCATTGTTTTTGAAAGGTATCCTGAGCTTTTTGCTAAATCTCTGCTTCTCCTTTCCCTAAGAAGTCAGACTTTACTTGCAGCTGCAGTTTTCAAAAGGAAAAAAATAAATAAATAATAATAATAATAATAATAATAATAATAATAATAATAAAACAAGTAGCTATCTCTTAGCCTGCACAAATCCATTCAGATGACTGAGAAGTTTCTGATTATGTTCCTATGAAACACACTGATTTAAAAGCAGCTAGAAGGAAATAAACCCATGTTGAATGAAAGTTTTGGAGAAGAGCCAAGCCATCCAACTTCTAGTAATGAAACAACTCTGCAATAGCTCTGCTGGCCCCAAGCCCACAGTTTTTGTTAACCTAGGCCTTTAGCACATATGTAATATGGTAAGCTGTGTATGTTATTTCAATCCTTATTAAGCTTACTACTTGCTGTGAAAAAAGAATTATTATACATGCTTCACAATCTGTGAGAGAAGAAAGAGGAAAGAAAAATTTACCTATGGCTGCTGAGCAGGTGGGGTTGTAGAAATTAAAATATAACTTCCCTAAATATTTAACCAAAATATCACAAATTCTCTGAACATTTTTTTTTTTATTTTTTTTTTCACCCAACTCCCTCTACAGTCTCTTCCACTAAATATGGCAGGAACTGTTCCCTTTGTTTTTCTGTCCCTTATTTCTTCTATATAACAATAATGAAGCAAAACCATTGCTGGCATCAAGCTGCTAATGACAGGACTGAAAGTGTAGGGATGTACAGCTCAAGTGAGCACAGCAATTTTTGAAAACACAGTTTAGTTCTGAGGCTTCTGTTTTGCATCATTAAGAATTGGTGTTTGGGTGACATTAGCTAATCCTCTCCAAATTGTAATTAATGTTATAACTGAAAGAAGCAAACTCAAGTCATCATAAAACTTAATCATCCAAGCTCAATCATTTTTATACATCTACAAAATAGATTGTTATATTATTCTTCTATTTGAAAGCTTCAGATGAAACTACAGTAAGGGACTTTAGACACTTTCATTGGCTCATTTTATTCTTTTTGAAAGAGTCCTTTGTGTTTATACTTTTTAAAAATTAAGTGACAGTGAAATCTGTAAGGTGGACAGGCCTGGAACATGATTTTCCTCTTTCTGTAATTGGTCTCCAACAGTAGGACAGACTTTTATAAGTTAGTGGAAGTATTCCCACATCCATGTGTCAGGTCTTTAATTTTTTGTACCAGTATAGCATATCCAGTGAAACTTCCTTTTGCTGCCTTAGTTCACTGAATTTCAGGTCTATATAGAAGCAGTGAATGGCTGCTACAACTTTGTTATTTAACAACCACTTTGTGTCTTTGGCCTCTTTAGATTCTCTGAGGAAAAGTGGACTTTCCTTTCCTCCTTTCAAGGATGATTTCTATATGGCAAAAGACTATCTCTTAGAATTTTAACAGTACCATCATCCCATTTTATATTGGTTAATGAAGTACTGTCATAGTCTTTTCCATGGGATTACATATTTCAGTGATCTCTACATATCTATTTTTATTTTTATTTTTATTAAATTCTTTTTGATGAACTTTTTGTAACCCTTCTGTTTCTTTTCCCACAGTTCCACACAGACATTACACCTACTAAGTTTTATACAGCTATGAGCATACTAAAATGTATGAGATCTCATCTGATGTCAACTGTATGCAGAGGAAATGTTTCTAATTACTGCAGCTGTTCAGAAGCAAACATTGATTAAAAAAGCCTACATATATTAAAACCCTTTGAAAGTATCATATACGTTTCGTGCTATGCCTGGGGTGGTGGAACAAGCATCTAATCAAAATAGTTTTCATATATTGACCAGACAATGAAACAGCAAATACAAACATACTATAATTAACCTATCATTGCAATACACTTGAACTCAACTGTGAAGCTGTTTACTACCAGACACAGGGTATAATGAAAGTCAATGGAAGTCTTTCCATTTACTTTGATGAGCTTTCTGTCAAGTTCATATTTACAATGCTTGAAATTACAATGTTTGAAATTCAGTCATAACTATAGCTGGTCAGAATATATGTTTTGTTTGCCAAATAAATTTCAAAAGCAATGTTTTTTGGTAAAATCTGTTCATGAAAAATCCAACTTATCAAGGTACAGTCAATTTAATTCTTTTCACTTTTAGATATACAATTTTACAAATCTCAGTATTGTGAAAGGAAATATCCACTTTAAAATTAGTTGTTTAAAATTAGTTAGTTGAAACCTCAGTTAATGTAAAAAAATAATCGAGTAATATCCAACTATTCTTGCTCATTGCAATATGTGCCAAACGATCAAATAAACCTATTGGCAAGACTTGGTCCCTGATGAACTATTAACAGCCAAGGGAACATTTGTTATTGGGTTAGAAAGCTTTTAAAATGATCTCTGAGCTTTTCACTAATTCCCTGGCCTATACCACATAAATAGACAATGCTTCTTCCCAATCCTAAAGTGTTTTTCTGGCAGTCACTCTCTATAGATGTTCTTTGTCTTAAACTGTCTGCAGCTGCAAAGGGATACAGCCATGAGCCTGTGTAGGTACATAGTTTGCAGGAGTGGTTAGTGGGATTTTCAATTTGCTTTTCAATTTTCCCATTTTCCACCTTATGAATCCAAATAATTGAAAAAGTTTCGTGAATTACAAATCCCATAGAAAACCCTGTACACAATAATCATTTAATTATTCAAGTCTTTCTAAAGTTATCATTGATGCAGTAATTGGAATTTCTTTTTCATTGTGTATGTTGATTGTATTCCTAAGAGAAGGAAAATCTTTTTTTTTTTTTTTTTTTTTTTTTTTTTTTTTTTTTT
>NC_048926.1:5028714-5042279 GCF_011077185.1 Oxyura jamaicensis | reverse complement strand
TCATATACTTTCTTTACTTGCCAAAGGTTATCCATTTTTTGCAGAGTGAAAATGAGCCAAATAGTATCCTCTGTATCAGTGGACAGAAGATTGTCAATAAATGCTGACACTTGTTAGCAAGGGGTACTTTCACATCTACCCAAAGATGCATTTCCCCTTACACTTGTCTCCAAAGGAGTCAAAGTATAGGTCTGGAACATGTAAACAACCACAGATAAAAAGGAGCTCCAACAGCAGGTTTGCATTTTGTAATGGGTTGTCCTATAAAACACTGGATGCACACAACACCAATGAGCTTCCTGAATTGTCATCTTAATGAGTTATTCCTATTTATGCATAGTCATCTTCCATTAATGCTTATGTCCTGTAACACAGTGATCAATGAAGTGAAAATTAACTGTAAAGTAATCAAGACATGAAAAAGGGTATAGAACAGAGAGAGATTATAATATGCTCATTTAATTACTGTTGCACACTAATACTAGCAACGCTGATTGTTAATGGAACAGAATGCAGATACCTCTTTAACAAAAACCCAGTGTCAGCAAGCTGTTACACCAAGTCCATGGTTCTAGCAGCTTGAACTCATGAACTCTTAGAGGTCCCTGCTCTGTTTCAGTCTCTGCCTTCCACATGTCCAGTTTGTTCAGGAAGTATCAAATTATAATTGGAAAAAACAATATTGACAGTAACCACTCAAAGCAAATAATCTTATTAAGACTAGCTAAATGAACATTAGTATATTTTTTAAAATGAATTCTTCCATGAGAAATATTAAGTTAATTAGCTGAGGGAAGAAAAAAGAAATAATTAAAATGAAACCCTATATATATGTTTGGTTGATACGAAATTAAATTATATTTGACAAAAACAGAGAGAGAATCCATCTGAGGGATGAATATATTGGAAATACTTAAAGAATTGTGAGATTATATTCAGTCATGAAAATTAAAACCTCCATGCAAGAGTAAGGACATCACTTTTGCAGAACTATATGAAATGACCTCGATTTCTGAGTAGTCTCGAAGGAAAGCCCTTCTTGTGCAAATTATGTGTACACACAAACACACACACCAAGAAAGGGATTTTATACTATTAAATGTAGCATGGAAGTAATAAGAAGAATGAAATAACATAGACTAGGTAATAGCACAGTCTCTTTCCAGGTGAAGATTTATCTATGATTCTCCACAGTGTGTTTCTCTAGAGTTTTTTTGAATTCACAAAAAATAAAAATAAAAATAAAAAATAATAATAATAAAAAAAAATTGTCCACAATTGATTCAGGTTTATCAGACTTCACTAAAATCTCACAAAACTTGGGAACAATTAGTAAAAACTCATTAGACTAAGGTGAACCTGAAATACATGTTTTCTACTTCACACATCTCTGTCTGCCCAATAATGCTTCATACAAAATATGAATACCAACCTATTTGTTAATGTTTCAAAGTAAAACCAAAATGAGATTGATAAAATAATGGCTCATTTTGGAATAAAACCAGTCACAGATTTTTGCGAAAAGAACCTGAAACAAGGTTCAGGAAAGAGAAAGGAGGAAAACAAACAAACAAACAAACAAACAAAAAATACTCTTTTCCTTTTCTCAAGTGATTTGAACAGAAAACAGAAAACTCAGTTGTTCAGTTGTGCTTGGAGTAAGGTCAGTTCAGGACACCAGTTAGTTTCCTTTCAAGTGCAAGCTGAAGAACAGAACTTGAAAGAATATAAAGTTAGGACAGATAGTGTACTACTGCATCCTCTGTCTGAGAAAAACTGATGGTAACAAATTATAAATCAACATAACCTCACTCTCATCTCTGAATTATTGAGCACAAAACTAAAACCTTTGAGAGGCTTAAACAATCTATCACTTGCTAAGCTTTCATTAGAAAATTAGCTCATGATATGTAATGATCTTGCCTATACATTTTAATTGCTTTTAACTGTTTAAATAGAATTTGAGTAATAGCTTCTTAATGTTCACCACAGAAGGTAAGTAAATCTTTAATGGACTCCTGGTGCAACCATTTTAATATTGTAATTTAATTGAGGCTTATGCAAAATAGAAAAAAAAAAAAAAAAAAAAAAGAAGAAAAAAAAGAAAGCAGAAGAAAAACACCTACTTTTTTAATATGTAAACTACTATATTTTGTTTTATAAAAAAATAAAAAAATGAAGATAACCATGTTTTCTACATCTTCAAATACTGTAGCTTTTGTGAAGACATTTTGAAAATCTCTATTTCAAAATGTTCTGCTTTCTTAGAATTCTTAGATTATTTATTTATTTATTTATTTATCTATTTTAGAATAGAAGATGTACTTGAAGTTAGACTATTATTCTTGTAAGCATAGCAAACTTTCTCTCTCATCTCTTTTCACAGACACCATATTTGTTATTCTCTGGACTTCCAGCATACCTACATTATAATATATTTACTAAAAACCTTTTGAACCAGACTTGCAATTCCATTTTCCATTTCATTCTAAGTTCAAAGGTGTACATGGCCAATTCTTCTGATTTAAAGATATTTCACTGTTAAGATTTTATTCTGACTCTGTAAGGGCAACAATTCAACAGTGTGTTGTGTCAGTCACAGACTCTCTGATGGGCTGATGCCATTTCTTCTTTTTACGTTGTCTTGTCATTCATCTCCGATTACTATTTTTCACTGTTTGCTTTGTTTTGTTTTTATTTCTATAAGATGGTACAAAACATGGCTTTTGGCTGTTCTCCTTCTATCTATTTGCTTTTTGTCTTCTTCTTGTTGATTCCAGAATAGATTTTCGGTTCTGAAATAGTTTTTTTATCCAGGGAATCTCTCCTTGCTTCCCTTCCCTACACCCCCATCACTCCTTGTTGAAGAAATGCCAGGCTTTCCTTGCTTCTTTTAGTCAGCCAGGTTTGTTATTTAGCTGTCTCAGCACACAGTATTAAGGTAGTTCACAGAAACCCTATAAATTGGCATGTCAGCAGTCAAAGCATTGCAGGGATACTGAAGATAGTGAAGCAGATGCTTATTAAGCTCTAAGAGATGAAGGCATGCACCTCATTTCTTAACACCCACCTAAGTAATTTTTCAGGAGCAACTGTAGCTATAGCTAAATCCTAAGGTTTTTATATGTCCTTAACTTAGGTGATGACCCAATGAGTGTAAAACTCTCTGTAACAGTTGCCTTCAAAAGGCCTCATGGCCCATCTCATATATTAAATTTTACAGATCAGGCTACCTGTTAAACAAACCTGTGCAATTTCTGATAAGCCATGCCCAATGTTCACTGGAGAAATCAGAGACAGATTTTTATAGCTGCAACTCATGCTCCCATTTCATGTTTCTGATGCAGTAAAACTTTGGCAAGAAGTCATCAACCGTCATGCTCTGATCTGTATGGAACATGTTGTGCACCTTTCTTATTTAACTATTAAATTAGACCTGGTCCCTAGCACATGATATCACCTTGTCAGAGACATCACAATCTGATTTATATCCAAGGTGTTTAATGACCCATATTCATGATATCTAAAACATGAAACACGCCAGAAGTGCTCAAATGAGGACTCTGACTGATAATCTCTCAGTTGCAAAAGTGATTTTTAAACCACCTTTAAGTACTTTTCCAACAACAACAAAACGTTACCCAAAGCGTTCTTAAAATCATCTCTAGGAATAACCTCTTAAAGCACTTAAGACTGAAATGTCAAACTTCCGTCCAAGATCAAGATTCTTTTATATAAACATTTTTTTTCTAAGATGAATATACAGCAGAATGTATTTAAAAATTCAAATAAAATGAAATATTGCCTAAATAAATAAATAAATGATCATTCATCACTCCTCCTATGGTTAGGATGAGCCACATGTGACAGATGGTGAACATTTTGCTTATTGTACTTTAGGAAAGCACTCAGACAATACACCAGTGACAGTCATATAAATATGTAGTAGGAAAGGAGTGAACTTAAATAATATTACTTAGGAATATAAACTTCAGCCAGTATATATTTCTACTGGAGTAGAAATTTGTCAGACATGAGTAATCCTCACATCTAATACTTTTTATAAAATACCCTATTTCTTATGATTATTAAAGAGCATATGTAGCTTCTGATTCCTAAAATAGTTATTCTGAGGCTCATTTGAGTTTCAGAGTGTAACCTTACCAGGTTACTAATAGAGCATAGAGCAAACTCTATAGAGCAAAAACACAGAGCAAACTCTATGACCATTTTGTTCCTGTGAAAAGTGTGAGATTTTGAGGTTTTCTTTGGAATTAAGTGACAATGAAAGAATCTGAACACAGATCACAGATATTCCAGAATTACCAGCAATAAAGGTGTCAAGAGGTGGAAAGAACACTGACTTCTCCATAGCTTCTCTCTCTCTCTCTCTTTTTTTTAATTTTTTTTTTTAATTTTATTTTTTAACAAATGCTGTAAAACTGAATTTTTATTTTGTTTAGAATGTCTTATTTGATGGACACTTTTGGTTGGAAAGAAAATCATTTAATAAATACATTAATTTCAGATCACTCTAATGGACTTTTTTACCTTCAATTTGGAAAATGAAAATAATAATTAAAAAAAAAAAAAAAGGAAAGAAACATAATTACATAATTGTTACTGGCACAATTTTATCACAAACAGTTCAGAGAAGAGCAAATTCTGTTCCTTGGAAGGAAGATTTTTGTTGGCTAAAATATAATTAAACGGCATGCAAACATCATACTGTTCAAGGGTCACTTTAAATATTATCAGATAAATCAAATATTTTTCTGCTTGACCCATAAGTTTTCCTAGTTCTATTATTGAATTCCTTTCTGTAGTTCTGAAAGTTTCCACTGTTTTTTTTTGTTTTTGTTTTTTTAAATTTGGTTCCCAAATTCTAGAGTCAACATAAGTATACACTGCTGTTATTGCTATTCACATCTGTAGAGCTTTTCTTGAAAACTAGCTATGTCTCCAGATAGTGACTGACTCCTTGAGAACGTCTTGTAGGAAACAATTAATGAATAGCATTTTCATCACTGTCTTAAAACAGAGATGCTCCTGGTAGGAAATTAGCCACAAATGATTCCACTTTACCATGTTATTATTTCTGAATCTATTTAACAGATTTTATTTATTTATTTATTTATTCTTCTGTATGCTATTCACTGTCTCCCTAATTTATCTTTGTCTATTACGGATGCTCTTGATTAAACACCTGTTGTGTTATGTTTTTACAACTGCTTTGTTTAAGCACGCCATGCACACCATCCAAAAATACAAACACAAAAGCCCATGAGGATGAATATAGCACTTTCTACCTGAAGACTCTGACAGATGGGCTGCTGTGAATTTCATCTTCACTGGGGTTTTATATGGACGTATCCCAGCTTTAGAGAATAGTTGAGATAGATGAGATTTTCTGCTGCTGTAAACCATAATGATCTGAGCTAGTCATCTTGATTCCATTTTCTCTTTACCAATGAAAAGAAATCAGCATACTCATATATGGTTCATTCAGAGATCCCCTTTAGGAGTCCGTTCATCATGCTGTGGAATTTTACATTTTAGATTTCCAAAACAAGGTGAGATTAGTTCCAAACTTAATGGATAAAAAAGTAAGATCTGACCCTGTGAGCACACGGTAGGGGATGTGTTTACTTGGGCAGACCTGAGCTTCCAGATGCATGTAGGGAGAGAAAAAAAAAAAAAAATCACCTGGAAGCCAAATACAGATGTTAACAGAAATGGGATTTGTAAAGGTAACTTGAAAAGCAAAAAGGAAAAAAGAAAACAACAACAACAACAAAAAACTTCAGAATTTCCATATTTCCAGCAAAAGTCCACCTATTCCACCTATCTGGTATTTGACACAGAATGAAAATAAAATCACTGCTATATAAAACAGAAGTTACAGCTTCTTAGCAAAGGTTTTGATTCAGACATATGTGTTAATTACCAATAAATGGAAACTGTCCAAAACATTACAAATGTTAAAAGCATAAACATAATGTTTGCTTTCAACAGACCTGCTTAGTATTCAGCGCAGTTGCCCCAGTACTCACATTCCAGATGAGGGCTTACCGCAGCTAGAATGTATAACTTGGACCATTCATAATCTACTGTATTAAATACGTTTAAAAACAGAGAGGAGAAAGATGATCCGCCTTTGAATGGTTAGGATTCTTTTACCATATGAAATCTATCTGAGTTACAGCTGGTTATACAGTTCTCTAAGAAGTCTCCTCATCTCAAATACTTGCACATTAAAAAAAAATATGAATTGAAAGTGGATATGCTAAAATGATAAAACAATCTGCTTCTAATTTTACATTCATTGAAGAACTACAGATCTTTAAAAAAAAAAAAAAAAAAATGATCAGCAAGTTGGGATTGGTACATTATTTCCCCTTGGAATCTGGTTTTACCCTAATCCATAATTTGTTAATACAAGTCTTTATATTAGATTGTTTCACATATCATACAGAAGATGCACTTTAAATGCTTATGAAACTACAAGATACTATTACAACAGGCCTGATCTTATTCCTTTTCATGTGTGAGCAAGTGCACTATATATTTACTTTATCTCCAATAAGCTCAGCAGTTTTAACACATTGATTGTTGCTCTCATTTACTACATGAGAGAGCATCTGAAATACTATGACTGAGTTCTATTTTGTCACTGTCAGGTCCCTAAGTACGTCCGTCATCATTGCGGGGGTTGCCTGGGTACAGAGCTAGGTTAGAAAATGGCACAGACACCCAGCCTTGAAGAGTGCTCTTCCATGAAGCTGTGTCAGAAAAGGAGATGGTCCCAAGTAACGATGCAACCTCAATGCGAGTATAATCGTCCTCCTTTATTGCAAGTTCTAACAGCGTATATATAGGCAACCAGCTACAACGTGTGCCAACAACAACTTGTCATTGGTCTAGCTTCTCTGTGCACTTGTTTCTAGCTTGTTTCCTCATTATCTCTAATTCAGGGACGTGGGAAACAGCACAAAGCCACCTGCAAATTCCTTTCCCACAAAGCTGCACTTAGGTTTTCCCCTCACCAAAGCTCAGAAATGTCTTTTAGGCTGGGGCTCTCACCCTGGGTCCCTGCCTGAGCTGTGTTGCAGTGTTGTGGCAGCTGTGACCATGTCCAGCATGTTGCATACTCTGCTGATCTTAACCTCGAACCTGCCTCACCTCTACAGGCTTGCTTGTCCACTGGACTGTGGTTGGTGGTGGTTGCTGCCACCAGACCTGATTCTGTATTACTGGTTCGTCTTCCTGGTTTCACCTCAGACGCACCTCTTCAACACTTACTTTTGAGGGCCTGGACTTATCCAGCCCTGGTTCCAGTCACTGGCTGTGCTTTGCTCACCTCCCTCAGTTGCTGTGAGACTACATCATGTTAGCAAAGCCACTCTTCTCCAGCATCATTATGATGCTCAGCTCTTGCCCCCCCCTGCCCTTACAGAGTGAGGTTGGAAATTAGGAAACAATTATTCTGAGAAAGAGTGGTTAGGTGTTGGAGCAGGTTGTCCAGGGAAGTGGTGGAGACACCTTCCATGAGAGTTTAAGGAAAGGGTAGACATGGTACTTAGGGACATGGTTTAGAAGGTGATATTGGAGGTAGGGGGATGGTTAGACCAGATGATCTTAGAGGTCTTTTCCAACCCTGATGATTCCATGACTCTAGATGATTTTATTCTGAGCAGCCAGCCTGCCGTGCTCCCTGGTTGTTCCACCAGCAATGAGTCCAGTGTTTGTTTTCACACTGAAGCCACTGATGTACATAATGATCTCTCATTTACTTCAATAACAAGAATTTGTTCATGGGTGAATACTTTCGTTGCTTTTAGAAAATGTATTATATAAATCCTCATCAGCTTAGAAAATAGGGGAAATTGGCTGGTAATCTCCATTGTGAGGCTTCCCAAAATGAGACGGGAGCCTGGTAGGGCAGTATTTCCCTCAGTCCCATCAGTAGGGACACGCATGTCTGCTTCTGCTTCAGTTCCTGCTTATCAGCCTCTTAATGGGGAAATAAACAAGGAGTAGTACCAGAAACTTGTGAGTGATGCAAACCATTGAGCAGCATGAATTGCAAATTATGATGAGCCAGTATTATTTGTAATAGTCTTGGAGCAAAACTGATGAACAATCTCTAAAATGAACTACATTCTTATCTTTATGGAAATTTTGAATAATAAAGAGATTCATGCAAGGAAAAGCTTGTTTGCTGATAAATTACAATGAGAAAAGAGGGATAAATTTGCTGGAAATTCCACTGTTGATAAAAACTGAGAACATTACTTATTGTGAAAGTCATATAGGAAACAAATTTACATACTCAGTCAAAACAACAATTAAATGACAAAGACAGGCTCTATCAGCTGCTACAGGGGATGGGGCAAAGATCTCTTCAGAATGCTCTCTTTAGGGACCTTTTTCTTTGGGCAGAATTTCCATCTAGCCTAACTGGTTTGGTTACTAAACATATATGATTCTTAGAATATAAATTGTTTTCAAATATCAGACTCCTCCACAGTAGATATCCCTCAAGATTTACTTGTAAACCATAAAATGTTTAAAATTTTATTTCATTCCTTATGTCATTTCATTGATTTTTTTTTTTTTTTTTTTTTTTTCCAAAATTATAAGCTGGAAAGTGAACCAAAGTCCATTACACTTTGAAGCCCAGGTTTTCTGTCTGGATGCCAAGTGTAGGGCACTAACAGCTAGGTGTAATCCAGATAAAGGAGTATGAAACAGTAGGAAGGAGGCTTTCTACTAACTCCTTTGAATCTTGCAACATATGATTTTAGCATGCGTCAGTGATGATCCAAGTTGCTGACCTTTCTGCCTCCCCTGAAATATTTGTTATTCCTTTCAGGCAGATGGACTTTATAAAGTGTCTAAAGGCCTGTAAGACTGAATCAGTCATGTGCATTTTATAATCATCAGGAAGAAACAGTTAATGTCAAATAGGTATTTACTAAACTCCAAGAAAAGTTTCTTAAATAGGACAAATTGTTATCTGATCGCACAAAATATCTGTTTCTGTTCTCACACACCAAAGGAACAGGTGACCAGACCAGATTTAGACAACTAAACTGAAGGTATCTTAGGTTAATCAGATGAGGTGAATCCTACTTAATATTTTTAACATTGGTAGTGATGTGCTAATGCAACAAGCTTCAACTTTTCCCTCATCATTCTTCAGTGGTGGGAATTTCTCTAAAGTTCCCAACTTGCATTCAAACAGCTAGTTCATGAAATAAGTTTTCACTCAAGACTGGTATCCAATTTATGCTCAGAATACAGCTATATCCATCCTCTGTTTCTCTCTGGTAATTACTGGTTTTGTGAGGATATTTTTTTCAGCCATGTTCCTGCATTATGACATACCTGAAATACAAATTTGCTTAACATTACTTTTATGATAAAAATCTAGTATAAAAGCGAGGAATTTGTAGCATTGCTTCTTACAACCTAGCAACATTATTCATTTTGATTTTTAAGAAAGATCTGCTTCTTTGAGGAATATTTGCGTTTTTTAATGAAAAATATATATCCATCCTGTTCCATGGAAGCACAATGACAATGTAACAACTAATATTCATTTATACAAAAATGAGCCCAGCCCAAATAATTTTTGTTTCAGCCAATCGTCTCCATAATATTAGCCATAGGATAATTAGAATACAACCAATCTTAGTATTATAATTACTTTCAGCTTAATTCTCACATTGACCTGATATTGTACACCACTATGGCTCATTACACTTGTTTTATTAACATAGTCTAGCAAAATTATGTTAACATTCTTTCTAGCTACAACATAATCTTCTGGTTCACCCACACACAAAATAGCCTCCATTAAAGGTGAAATAATAATAATAAAAATATCACAGTGAAACTTAAATGGTTAGTTAGCCACTGCTTTCCAAGAATAACAACATTTACATAATTGTTCAGATATTTTTCACTGCATATCCCTAACCAGTTCTGTGTAGAAAAATATATTTACATATGCTTCTGCAGGATTCAAATATACTTTATTGTATGACAGGAGGAATTGAAATAAAATGAGTTCATAAAATCAGTGATGCCAACGTATTACTAGTTTGTCCTCAATATTTTGCTATAATGGTTATCAAAAGTGCATTAATCTTTCTTATTAAAATCTATTTATATACCCCTAATTATCATTAAAATGTTATTTTGTCTCCAGCACAACAAATTAATCTTCTTTTCTATTAAAAAGAAATCATATGATTGTTTTCCAGGCTTTGCCTGTTAATGATACTTCTGTGAAGCAAACACAAGAGATAGCTCAAAGAAAAAGAATTAAATGGAAAATGAAACAACAACAAACTAGCAACTTATTAATAAAATTACAGACAAGGTTTATCAGTTTACATTTTAATGAACTATTGTTGCAGAAGGCTTTTTTAAGTGTACCTTTTCAGTGAAATACCCACAATTACTTATTCGTTCTTAATAAAATTTATTAGAAAGTAGGCCATGAAAGAAAATCTGTGGGTCAATCATGGAAAAAGCCACACTACCCACATGGCTGAGTAAGGCTGTACATGGGAAGAAGCTGGGTAACAAACTCCCAAGCAAGAAATCTAAACAAGCATGTTTTGGTTACTGCTGTCATCTTCTGATGTTTTTCAGCTCACCATTTATGCATGAAGAGACTGAAATCTAGAACACCTTCCAGGAAAGCCTTGCATAAGGTGGAGTGAGACCTAATACCTGGGGGAGGCACTTTCTTAACAAAGAGTTGCATGAATGGCATATCTAGGGATTTTTGTTGAACTGAGTTATATAGCTTTTTGAATTCTTTCAGAATGTATGGAACTTGGAAGCTGGGATTACTAGGTGCAATTCTCACACAGGATGCAAACCATTTGTGCATTCAAAGAAAGTCAATTCACTCATTGATATGTATGGGGGAGGGGGCAACATTACAAAACAGTTATATGACTGCTGCCAGTTCATAGTTTTATATGAACTCATTTATACTGCCCAGAACATCATTCTTTTCTACACGAAGTGTACAGAAAAACTTCATGACAGAGATTCTGATTTAAGACTACAAAGTCTTAAATTCACAGTATTAAATTCACAGCTCATTAAAATTCAAGGCTACTAGATTAGATTCATTTTAAGGCCCAAATCATGAATCTTAATCCAGATTTCCAGCCTTTAGTTCAAGAGAAGCTAAAGCATGGTGAGATACATGGTGAGATACAATGGTGAGATTATAGTACATGAATATCTCTAACTATTTAGTATAACTTGCAACTTCAAAATTCATACTGGATTTGAGTAAGCAAATAGATGCTGCAATATATTTATGGAGTTTATTTGACAAAAATTTACAGGATGATAAATATTAGCAGAAGAAACTGCATACAGAAATAGGTAGTCAGAATAGAATGAGAACCTCCACTTTGCCTAAAACACATTTTATTCAACATTTATTCATGAGAAGGAGTCTGCCTTTAAAAACACAGAATTTCTCACCAGAGCAATTGCTGAAACCATATAGACTCCTCCTGAACTAATGAATGCAGTGGCGTTGTTTGCACCTTTTAGATATAATGAAATGGCAATTGACAAAGGTCTTTAATATGTCTCTGTAGTCAAAGGTGCAGCTCAAAGGCAATAAAAGATTTTAGATTTGCTTTTAATTTTGCAGCTATCTGCAACCCCACTATGCAATATGAGACTGAAGATTCAGTTCTGCCCACTTTAGTTGTTTTTTCCTCAATATGTGACTGAAGCAGCAGTATTATTGTAGCAAGTAATTTGAATCACTTGCCGAGGCTCCACCTTTAAGCTTAATTTTTTAGGATTCTCCCATTCTCCAGCATCAAAGGCTATCTCATCCAGGTTACTCTTGCAGGGATAAAGGTGAATGTAAATCCAAGAGCACAAGAAGTATGCTTGATTTTGCGTTACCAACATGTCAGATAATTTGGATAACAGCTTTACCTATGCACCTAGTGTTTTCCCCACTTTGTAATAAATATCTCAGTTCTGTGCTACAGAAAACAAACACTTTTTATGTTTCCCTATATTAGCCCTAGAACTGCAATTTGTCCCACACTATCTCAGACAAATGGGGTCACATAGATCCTTTGCCTTCTATTTGATTAGTCTTAATTATTTATTTTCTGTCATTCAGGTTTATGACTATGCAATAAAAGACAGGTTTAATGGGCCAGTAGTCCAGGATGGGAAATCATCCAGCTAGTGGAGCATTGAAGACATCAAATTAGTAAAACGGCTCATCAGTTTTTTTTTTTTTTTTTTTTTTTTTTCCCCAGTTTGACATCTGTTTGCAAACACTCATAGCCAAAACTGTTTTGAAAGGCAATGTCAGCCTTAGCCTTTGGAGCTTGCCTCCTCAGATTCATTGGTGCATCTCTCCACCCCTTACTTGTTATTTTCTGCTGTGAAATGACACAAAGTATATAATCACGCACAAGGGAGACAACATTATCTGGTGTTTTGATCTGATGATTAGAATTCAGCATTCTTGGGCTTGCTCTTACACCATTCCTGATTCTCTTGTGACTCCTGTCTTACGTGCATATTTAATGTGCATATTAAATTAGAGAACACAACCACACATGTAAGAAAAGCTCCTGGAATCATTTAGTTTGAATTATATTACATATCAGCATGTGAATATTCTTTGACTTTCCTTTCCAGAAACTACTGTAACAAATGTGACTACTACTAAGAGTCAAACTGCACTTATAGAGACAATGAGTATAAAAAGATTCATAAACTTTTCAAAAGAAAGGACTCTTGGGGACATTGTTCTGGACTGCTTTATAGCACAGGCTGAACATCTTTATCCGGTGTTTTTGTTATGATAACACTTGCTTGGAAAATAGAGTTTCTCAGAAAAAGAAAGACAAACAAACAAAAAAGTTCCAGTGGAAACCAAATGCCAAACATCATTAGCAGTAATTCTCATATAATAGCAATGATTAAATATCATCTATGATCATAAGTACAGTTATTATTCTATGACTATGTGAATAGTCATAACACTATATAAATACTGCCATATGCCTTAATGTGTAGTATATATATACGTATATATAAATGTGCAGTATATATAATATATATATACTATATATGTGCAGTATATATATATATAAATGTTCAGTATATATAATGTGCAGTATATATATACGTAAATATAAATATTAGTGTAAATAAATGTTATCACGAGACCTCTGTGTGTTTGCCCTATAAAAATTAGTTGTTATGGTAGTTTTTTATACAAATATTACAGCAGAAAAGCAGCCATGCTAAATCAGCCCATAGCTATGTCTTGTCCCCTGTGCTGTCATCAGCAGCAGCAACTTGTTTAGGGACAGGACATGAGAATAGACCAAGCATAGAGAATATTTCTGCTATATCCTTGTAGCTTCTCTGGGGAAGGCTCAGGCACTCTCTGAGTTAGAGTTCATGTTTTTCTTCAATACTTTCAGATGGCTGATGGGATTACTATATATATATATATATATATATATATATATATATATATA
>NC_048926.1:4978618-5028614 GCF_011077185.1 Oxyura jamaicensis | reverse complement strand
GGCTGTTTTGATTTATATATATATATATGTATATCTATATATATATGTATATATATATATATATATATATGGGATTACTATATTATATATATATGTATGCATATATTTACATAAAGTTAACATTTATAATTCCTGCAGCAGTAAATTCCATATAGTAATGCACTGCATAAGAAAGTGTTTTCAATTGTTTACTTTAAAGTTGATTAAACGGATTTCAGTTGAATTCTTCTCAATTCTTGTATTGGATAGAATTTCTTTATTTATAATTTTCATGTGGTTTTCTCCTTGTGTCAAAATTTTCCGTTTTCAGACCGAAGCATCACAATTTACTCCATGCAGCTATGCATGGAAGCTGTTGAGTACACCTGTTGGTCTTTGCCTAGCTTCTTTTTTATGTATTCAAATCCTACTATATCATCTCACCATAGTTAATTGTACTTTATTACTACACAAAATAGTTAAATATCATTGAAAATGTTTCGTCCTATTGTCCAATTGCTAATGGGTATGTTTAACTCAGGAATATCTCTATCTATATGAAATTAAAGTGATAATTTTAACAGTTCATTTTTGATTGTTTATTCCTTCGTTTCTTTTCATTTTGACACTTTCTAACTTAGTACATCATGCCTTCTCTTCATTTTGTTTTAGTTACTCACATAAAAACTTTTGAAAATTCAAAGAAAATATACCAATATTGACCAATATACCAAATATACCAATATACCAATATTGACCAATATACCAATTTTCTCTGTATATTTGTTAACTTCATCAAAGAACTCTAAAACTTGTGAGGCATTAATAACCTCTGTGAAAGCCATGTGGACTTTTTCCTGCAAAATGTATTTATTCATGTACTTGTTATTTCTGTTCTTTCTTATAGTAGCTATCAATTTGACCGGCAATAGTCAGATTTACTGGTCTGTAGCTCCCTGGACCGTTCTGAAGTAACCATTTTCCATTTCCCCAGTGCCGATTCCATTTTAAGCACTGTTAATAGTTCAGCAATTTTATACTTGAATCCTTTCAGAACTCTTGGGAGAATACCATCTGTTCCTGATGATTTGTTACCACTCATATTATCAGTTAGTTCTAAGACTATTTCTAGGATTTTCATAAGCTGTCTAAGTACTGAATTTAGATAACCTACTAGGGAAACCTTCAAATCTGAAGTCCTAATGCTATATTTGGGGAAGCTTATGTTCAAACTGCAGATCTTCTATGACCATCACTCTTATTCTGATATAAATAATGAACTAACCTTAATGCCGTAATCCCATTTTTCAGTTTTAGGTCCCCACATTTCTATCATTCCAAGTCACCTTAGAATTCTGTCTTTACAGTGACTCTTCTGTATACAGATATAATAAAATCCTTTCATTTTGGTACGTTAGTCATCAAAATAAAACCATAGATATAGATGCAGGTAAAGGCAGAACATTACTGACTGTACAGACCTCAGGTAGAATTTTGATGAGAATGAGAACAGAGAGGAAAGAAAGATGGCATGTGTGCTGATGATACTCTCATCAGTATAGAAAAAAAATGAAGATGTCCTAAATCATCAGTCTATTTTCATTCACTACCTAGATAAACAAAACCATTGAAGAAGCAGAAGGCTTAAAACATTTTAATGGATAATGGCATTAAGAACTTTCTTAGAAATAGCTTACTAGTTAATTAGTAATAGTTTACTAGTTAATTTCATATGCCATGGGATTTTTTATTACCATTATATGTTAAGTTTCTCTCTAAATATCAGTGTTTTCATAAAATTATTTTCTGCCAGTGATTTAAATACTATTAGGCTTTCTGCTGTGTCTTTCTGTTTTTATTGCTTGAAGGAAAATAACCATTTCAACCCTGTTTTGGTTTACTGAAACACACTTCAGAAGCAAATTAGACATTCTATTCTCAAGGTTAAGGAACTCACTAATTACAAAAACAAAGATGATTTCTGTACTACTGTATAGGTTTGGCATAACATTAACCCTTTAATTTAAGTGTGAAGAGGGAATTTAAAAAAATCTGATCAGAACTATTCTATAGCTTTTACATTTTTTATTTATTTATCCATTTATTTATTTATTTATTACCTTCTCTTTCTTTTATGTCCATTTTACCTCTGCTCCATAAAAAGCAGATTTTCTTTTATGGACATTCCATATTGAAAATGTCAGGCAATCAGAGCAAATATAAAATTCTTATTTTTATGTGCTGTTGTTCCAAAATTAGTAAAAGCCATATTTGTGTGTGTGTGATACATCTGTAAGACATAAATGGTGCAAAGTTGACAGCCCTGGAGACTGTAGCACTCTTTCTGACTGCAGTGCAGAGATACAGAGAGCTGAAGTTTACTTATTGTGTTCTGGAAAACTACCAACACCTCAGACAGAAGATTTTCATAAGTGAGTGCAATGACACTTTTACCCCTGTCCTATCTAACCATGGCTTCATACTACAGATTCCACAGAGTGTGAAGGACAAAAAACACAACTGACTTCCCTGGACTTCAATACTACAGATACAGTTCATCAAGGAATAAAGCTTACTTGCAATTGTCTCAAACTGGTTCCCTTCCAATTAAATTTAAAGGACTGAACCATATGTTTTTCAGCTAGGAACAGAAAAACAGTAATTAATG
Organism: Oxyura jamaicensis; assembly: GCF_011077185.1. Lineage (NCBI taxonomy): Eukaryota > Metazoa > Chordata > Aves > Anseriformes > Anatidae > Oxyura > Oxyura jamaicensis. The sequence goes on along the minus strand of NC_048926.1, from coordinate 5,025,967 downwards.
AACTGAGATCTATGAGCCCTCCAGAACTTTTACTTCTTCCTCTTCGCAGGAAGATATTTATCAAAAGATGTGCAAAAGCCTAGCAAAAGGAGAGACATCAGATACAGCAGTGAAATACTTTGTGCCAAAATTCAAAACTACAGTAACGGTAAATACTTTTAAAGTCTTATACAGCAATTATCTAGGGGCAGAAGAAAGATTTTTTTTGCAGCCACAACCATGTCTGAAATCCTGCCCAAGGTTTCTGAAAGTGCTTTCAGTGTCACTGATCACAAAGTGCTTCTGATCCATCCATAACCTCTATAACTCTATCCTTTTTTTTTTTTTTTTTTTTTTTTTCCTGACAGGTCATCACAATCACACTATTTTCAGGCTCTCTCCCCATCTTATGGGCACCTGCAGCTTCCTCACAATGGTGCTGAGCTCTGCTCTCTTGCGAAAGAGTCAGGACCAGAGGGAACAGCGTGGAGCTGGGACAGTGTTAGTAGGTAAACATTCTTCACTGAGGGGGTGGTCAGGAACTTTAACAGGTTCTCCAGGGAACTGGTCATGGCATTGAGCTTGCTGGAGTTCAAGAAGCATTTGGATAACACTATCAAACATATGGTCTGATATTTGAGTGTTCCTGTGCAGAGCCAAGAGGTGGACTTGACGATCCTTGTGGATCCCTTCCAACTCAGGATATTCTATGATTCTGTGGTTCTAAACAACAACAACAACAACAACAAGAAACATATTTCATGCAGTCCTCAGTTTTAGGGATGGAAGAAATTGTGGACTGCAGAAATGAATGGAGTCTTAGAAATGAAGGCAAACTTTTAGCAATAATGTAAGAGCAGACTCATTAAGTCACATTAAGGAAAAGAGTAGGACAATTGTCTCATAGTTTTGTTAATGACAAACATCACTGAATGTAAAGACACTGTCTCTCGCACTTCCTCAGAGGAGATGTAAAACAATTTCAAAATTTCAGTCACTAACTGTATATGACAGGACTACTCAAAGGAACTACTCAGATGGTGGCCCATGGTGCTGATGAATACTCTGATGAATATCACATTGTTAAAACATGCAAACAGCTCCCCCAAAACAAACAAACATCATCAACAACAACAACAAAAACAACACATTTATGTCAGTTTTGTACCAGAAAAGAAAAAAAAAAAAAAAAAAAAAAAAAGGGTCAAGACATTTTTTATATATTTTTCTCTTTATTAATCTCTTGGACAGTAGTAGGTGGTAAAATTGAGAAATTGAGATAAACATGGAAACAGAAAGAACATTTCTTGATCAATAGAGGAAATGATCCCCATCCTTTTTCCACTTTGAAATAACACCTATCAAAAAAAATCATCCTCTACCTCCCAGCCTATGTCTGGAGTCTGCAAAATTGTGTGATTAATTCTACTAATGAGTGTAACAAAGAAACCTGAATTCCAATATTTAATATTTTGAGTTGCAACTCTAGTGATGTGTTTTGATGTCATTTTATCATAGGTAACTTCTTATTCCTTCTTGCATTAACTATGATATATTAACCAATTTACTCAGAGATTTAGAAGCTGCTATTAGCTTTTATACTATAAAATTTGGACACTATGTATGAGAGATTTGAAGATTCCAGAATGCATATAAAACTTTTTTTTTTTTTTTTTTTTTTTTTTTTTTTTCTAGGTTGATTTGTCTGGATAAAGGTTTTGGGGCTTTATTTTATTTATTTATTCATTTTTGCTTGTCAAGACTTCACAGCTTAAACAACTTCATTGTGTGTGAAATTAACATGCTGCTATTCTTAGACATGTTCAGTTTGGATAAAAACAGATCTTTCTAACTTCCTAATTCATGTGAAAAAAAAAAAAAAAAAAGATAATTAAAGTGATTAAAACTGATTTATCTTATTTTCTATAAATGCTAGGTCATGCTTTTATTTGTGACACCATGATGAGAAGTAATTAAATTCTGGCAAAGCTTCTTATTTCAAATAATTCGAGCTATTACTGCAAAAACATACAAGAAACTATCCTTGCTATGAGAAATTCACATTTTTATGTAAACAATGCACTCAGTAAAGGTTACCTTCTATATTAATCTGCTACTTTGCCAAGGGACTTTCATTTTTTACAAAGTTGTTCATTACTGCCTCAATATCAGGGCAATATCTTTGCTCAAGTGCAAATTAACTTGAAGAACATACATTAGTTCCACTCTAATTAAGCTTATGCTTAAATAGCTTCCTGAACTGGAACTGTAGTAAATAATATATAAAAGTTAGGATGAAACATTGATTTTGCTCATGTAAAAATAACAGCATGTATATAAAAAAGATACCTTCCAACTGCACACTATTCTCTTACATGTATATGTGTCCCTGTGGAGAAAATAGGAGGATAACTCTTGAGAGATGGGAGGTCACATTGCTTCAGGCATAGATGGTGGAGAGGCAAAACTGTGGCCCAGTTAGTACTGCCTCGTGTGTTACACTCATGCCTTTCCCCTGTTTGTATTAAAAACAGGATTACAACTGGCTTGTACATGGTGTGCAAGAGGTGTCACAGACAGGATGATGAAAATTGCAGCAAATAAACTGAGAAATAAAAAGGGATTTTGCAATCAGGCTCTTGGAGAACTGCCCCTGGAGCCGGACAGGAATCAGTGTGGGTCACTCAAAGCTCCTTCCTTACCCCTTTCCCTGCTGCTGAAAACTGAACTATGGAAGTCCTTAAGGGATAATTAGCTTCCTCACAAATCTTGCTTTCCAGAACCAGAATCTGTACATGCTTCTACCTAAGCCCTAGTCACCCAATAAATGATACCACCGTGGGTTTCCTTGCAAACTGTACGGTTTTGTGTGGTCACTGTGTAACCAATGGGTTTTCCTCTGATAATAATGCTCTGAGTCACCCAACAGCATTTCTGAATTTACAAACAAGCTCTACCCTAGGCAGTATGCTTGTGAAGGTAGTTTTCCATCAGTATTTGCTTGCTTTAGTTAGAAAGAAAGATCCCACTAGTGTGGCTGTCAAATGAAAAGTCATTAAAAGTCTTTGCAAATAACCTCTAAATTTCCAGACCAAGCAGACAAATCTCAGAGTCTAAATTCACCTTGAGAGGCAACCTAGATTAATTCTAGAGGTGAGAGAATATCTCTGCAGCTTTGCACCTCTCCTCCAAGGTGTTCTTCTGCTGGAGTAAAAAACATGGCCACATAAAGTCAGATTTTGGGAGGGGGGTGTTTGTTAATGGCTCAACATGAGCCAGCAAAGTGTGCTTGCAGCCTGGAAAGCAAACCATATCTTGGCCTGAACCAAGATCTACGTGGCTAGTATGGCAAGGTAGGGGATTCTCCCCCTCTGCTTTGCTCTTGTGAGTCCTGCTCTGGGACCACCAGAACAAGAAGTACATGGAGCTATTAGAGTGAGACCAGAGGAGGACCACAGGGGTGATCAGAGGGCTGGAGCACCTCTCCTGTGAAAACAGACTGAGCGAGCTGGGATTGTTCAGCCACGAGCAGGCTTCCAGTACCTAATGGGGACCTACAAGAAAGCTGAGGAAGGACTTTGTCAGGGACTGTATTGATAGGACAAGGGGGAGTGGCTTTAAACTGAAAGAGGGGAGATTTAGATTAGATACTTAGAAGAAATTCTTTACTATGAAGGCAGTGAGGCACTGGAACAGGCTGCCAAGAAAAGCTGTGGATGCACCATCCCTGGAAGTGCTCGAGGCCAGGCTGGATGGGGCTTTGTGCAACCTGGTCTAGTGGGATGTGTGCCTGCCCCTGGCAGAGGCTGCGACTGGGTGTCTTAAAGGTCCCATCCAACCCAAACCTTTCTCTGATTTTATGATTCTGTGATTCTTATGATATGAAAAGGACAAAATCTCTGAGGTGGAGGGTGAAGAAAAAGCAGGTGGAAGTAGCAGGTACAGGGAGCCTTTTAAAACAATAAAAAGTCTGCTGCTGTTTAACGTCCCTAGCTGTGATGTGGCCTTGCACCACCATCCTTAGTGTACACCCTTTACTACAAGTCCTGTATGCTTTGGCTACAACCAGTTATTTGCCTTTATTGTATTTATTTATTTATTCTATTTATGTATTTATTTATGAAGTTTAGCTCTTGGTTCTATGCTGTTACTGTTCTTATAGAGAACTTTGTTATCTGCACTTTAGTCCACATCAAATGTCTTCTGCTCTGTGTTGAGTGGATTATGGAGTTTACTGGATATTTCCGGAGAGGTTGACAAAAATATGATTTGAGAAATGAACAGTTGTTTATGTGTCTGACTGCATTTATTGCAGCCTGGGTAATATGAACCTGTGGTTTGTGTGTTGTCTTGTTGTTGTTGTTTTTGTTGTTGTTGTGTGTTTATTTTTGAAATATAAAGCATGATAATGACAAAAGGTAAACAATATCTAAATGAACATTTGCTAGAGACAGAAGAATTAATAATAATCTAATTTCATTCCAAGAGGCAACAACTGCCAGATTGACTCTTACAATCTCATTGGCACAGAAAAGCACACAGGGGTGGGGTTTGGGGGTTAATGTTGAAAGATGACATTTAAGTGATATGCAGAAGATTTCTTGGGATAGAGAACAGTATGAAAGAAATGTCAAAAAAAAAAAAAATCAATTAAAAATAAGTAGAAATTAAAAGTGTAGAAGAACATATCAGAATCCAGATACATATTTTGGTAATGTAGAAAGTGATTATCAAATTTTTGACAGTTTTCTAAAATAATAGAACATCATGACAACTTCAGTGGTTATAGTTCCAAATATTCTGACAACTGTCAGAGATCCATCAAAACAACAAAAATGTCTTACTTTATTCAGAATTTGAAGAGCAAATGAAAAATATCATATTATATCATGTGGGTAAGGCAATATGTAGAGAAGAGAATGTGAGTGACAATGGCAGCTTCTTAAAAGCATAGTTCAGTTTCATCATGCATTCATGCTAGCAAAATATAACTGCGTGAATGCCAGAGAAAATGAACAGCCATGATGACGTCTAGATGGACGAATGAATTCATCTAAAACTTCAATGCATCATTCAAATGGTTTTGAAGAATTTTCTCTTCTCTGCCATATTCTTCTTTGGTTGGTTCCATTAAACTTACCAGTATGCTTTTTGTTGTCGTTTAGGGTAAAGCTGCCAGAATACCTCTGAGATATAGCTCACATCTCACTCCAGTCTTCAGAAAGGAAGACTACCTTCAGAATGACTGTTTATTAGATTTTATTAATTAGAAACCAATGGCAAGTTGAGTTTGCTTTAAGATTCTAGTCTAGACTTTGCAGCAACAATCACGACAGAAAGAATCAGGTTAGAATCTCAATTGAAAGGACAATTAAAAACAATTTTCTTAAGCTCATCCAAATTCTGCTTTATAAAGGCAAGGAAGACTTTTGACCATGCCTCTTTCTAGAGTCGACATAAAGACAGACATCTTCAGGGGAAGATTCTTCTCATTTTATAATATGTCTAAGACTCGGGATATTTCCTGTAGCTCTCCACTGATTTACAGAGGACTCATTTAGTCTAATCACTTTAGCATGTCTAATGTTAACTCAGATTAATATTGCTCTTTTTCAGTAAATAACAGAAAATGTATGTCTTTTGACTTACAGTTTGAAGGTTGAGAAGAAACAACAGAACTTTTCAGTTTCTGTGTACTGCACTGGCCTAATAAATGGGAAATGAGGCTTCAGCATAGAGATTCTTCCATCCCAATGTCCTTAAGTAAAAACAGAATTGATTGTGCTAAAGGATACTTATAAATTTGAGAGCAGTTTTAATCCCCAAAACAAATGAATTCATCCTGGTACTACGGTAAGAAGTTCAGTATACTGCTGTTACATGACTAATACGAATAACAGAACATCTAGTAAACAGTGTTTCATTGTTATGCACTAGAAAAAGAAAGGAAAATATAATGTCATGTTCTGTAACTATTTTCAGTGTCTCAGCCAGGCAACAGAAGGTATAGACTTGTAATGTCTGAAATATACTGAAGAGTTATTCATATAAAAAAGAAAAAAAAAAAAAAAGAAAAAAGAAAAAAGCATTAGCACATTAGCAGTCTCAGATGCAGACATTTCAAGGTTTTAGCCAATACAAAACTAGAACTAGTAGTAGCCAGCATGACACTAGAGCCACTGTCAAAAAGAAAAATCTAGAAATTGATGCAGACAGTATCTGATAGCCAGTCATCTAATCTCAAACAAATTCCAGAGTAAAACCTCATCTAAGTGAAAATATTCTGCAGGCAACTGCTTGAGGTCATGAGAATGTATGGAGCTACTGAAATCCTGATTCCAGAATTATCTTATGGTATAATAAAAACTTTTGAAGAAAATACAATAAATTGTAAGTATGCAGTAAGCACCTGTAATTAATACGTGCTCCAAATAGATAATGTTCCATGTTAAAGACAAATTTTGTATTGTTTTATATTTCATACTGAAGAAGAGAAGTTGTAGGGGGAGGGAGAAAGACGAAAATGATTTCAAAAGCCCTGTTCCTGCTTGGATTTGTGCTTGAAGCCAGTAAGACAATTCAACTGTGGAAGAGTAAACAAGTGTCTAATTCTTTTCAGGACCAAGACTGTACTGGCAAAACTAACAACTGTGATGACAAGCTTCCCAGAGAGGCCAAGAGCTGAATGAAGCATGAGCTGCCCTCATAACCTTAGTCTCAACGGCCATCAACATGCTATCCATGGATTTGAATGAGCCCATAGTTTATTCCTCTGGGATCACATATAGCATATAGGAAAAAGTGTTCCATGAAGGCTATGCAATTTTTATGTAGGTAAATTTCCAGAGGGGTTCTCACATCCACATATGGTTTGAAAAAGCAGCTAGAAAGTATTTCAGCTCAGAGTTACAGCACGTTGTTTAAAGGAGCTCATTTATTTAGTTCCCCATTGAATTACTGAATGTAATATATTGCAATGGTCAGTAGGCAGGGCCTTCTGGATATTTTTTTCAAACAGTCTCTCAACAGTGTTACATTTCTTCGTTATAAAATATTTTAATTAAAAACTGAAATTTAGATTTAGTATGGTGTGAATTCAAATAGGATCCGTTTATTATTGTATTTTTAAAGATTAACATGTTTTAATTAGAAAATATTTAACCATTAAATAGCTTTTAAACCTCAATAAGTGCTATCTGGGGTAAAGTTACAAAACAGAGCTGAAGTGAAAGTATCTATTGTACTTCATATCAGCCGGTCCTAAATGTTTCTGATACTCTAAAGACATTAAAACAGATATTTATCAATGCAAAGATTTTAAATTTAAGAAGGCACTGAAATTCAAATGGCATCTAATCAGGCACTTAAGGGCCTATTTTACATCAAAGAGCTATGGGATAAAATACATATAATACTTAAATACTTCTTAGAGCAATGGCTAAAAATCAAAAGATGAACACAGATGAACACCTTAACCACTCAAGCCCATTTACTTTCCTAGTGAATCTCTAAATTCAGGACAGAATAAGGTCTGAGAGGGCTAGATGCAGCTACAGGATGGATAGATGAAAGGGAATGGAGGATGGAGGAAGACTCACTACCAGATTTGGTATGTTCTATGAAAATATGCTGGGACTGAGGCAGCTCTCCTGAGAGCCTGATTGACCTGGGACTATTCAGCCTGGAGAAGAGGAGGTTTGGGGGATATTATCAATGTCTGTAAATACCTGAAGGGAGGGTGCAAAGAGGATGGAACTGGCCTCTGCTCTATGGTGCCCCGTGCCAGGACAAGAGACAATGGGCACCAACTGGAGCACAAGAAGTTTTGTTTAAAGATCAGGAAGCCCATCTGTGCTGTCCAGGTGATGGAGCACTGGCACTGGCTGCCCAGAGAGGTTGTGGAGTCTCCTCCTTGGAGATCTTCAAAAGTCACCCGGATGTGGTCCTGAGCACCCTGCTCTGGGTGGCCCTGCTTGAGCATCAGATTTGGACCAAATGACCTTCAGAGGTCCCTGCCAACATTAAGCATTCTGCCATTTGGTGATTCTGTGAATATGCATTAAGATTTTATTATTATTATTATTATTTTCCCACAACTCTTCCACAGTTGTTCCCCTACATTGTTTCAGAAAGAAAAAAAAAAAAAAAAAAAAAAAAAAAAAAAGTTATTCTTTAGTTCTTTAGGCTGATGTAATTAAAACTTGTTTTAGGAAGGAAGGCATACAGACAAACCCGTTTCTTGAGACATTAGAAATGACAGGTATACTTAAAGACAACAGTAATTTCACTGAAGACATCAGAAAATAAAAACATTATTTAAAAATAAGCGTGCTGTTTTGTTTTCAGCAGTGTTCCTCCTAACACAAAATTTTAATTGCAGATTAGTTTTATTCTTGTAATCCTGTTGATAGATTTGAGGCGAGAGACATACATCATTAATCGTATTATGTATTGGATTGCATTTCAAACAAGAGCTTTGTCTGACCGAGCTCCTACAGCCTGTCTGATTGTTGCAGAATTGTCATTAAATGGAAATGATGCCAGCAAATGTTGAACTTAATGTTATGTTTCCAAATACCATGAATAATATTACAGTGCCTTTAATGATTTCTATAGGAGAAAAATGTCATTAAGCAAAGCAACAATATTGGCCCTGGTGTCCTGGCTGAATTCCAGTCTGGCTAATTGCATTCTGATACCTACCATTTCTCACTAGTTTGAACGGGGTACATTTGTGTTCCTCGGTGTTTGATCATTGATATGTTAATGCTGTACATTGTCAGCTCATTGCTGTATGCCACCCCAGAGTTTGCTGGCTACCATGCCTGAACATTCAAGCTCTATTAATTAAAGTCCTGACTACAGTACAAGACCCTGAAAAGATTCCTTTCACTCTACCTTCCCACATTTCATCACGTTTCTTAGGTAGTGTTTAACCTAGCAGGTAAGCATAGATCAATTTATTTCAGTGTTTGTTAAATGTACTGCACAACCTCAAGTCCCACTTCTGAAGCAATGAACTGCTGAAGTCTATTAACACATTTAAAGCTGAGCACAGAGATGATTGTTTCAGTTTCAATCAGAGAGGCACTCTGAACAGTATTTCCTAAGCATCTCCACTTACTCTGCCTTGCTTTCAATTGTGCAGTGGTCTAAGAACATGACCCAAACTTTGGATGAGAGTTAAGTGTAGATATGCTCCAGGAACACACCTCATACACTTCAGCACCTGCAAAGCATTCAAACAATGGCCCTAGAGTAGAGCTCAACTCCAAAGTCCAAAGTTCAGTTCCTGAAATGTGGACTTCAGAATAAACTTACGTGTACTATAGCTCTGCTTGAGTTGGTTCATAGTACTTGCTTATGTAGACATAGTAATATTCAGATGCTTTATTTGAATTGGAAGATCTGAACTGTATTATTTTACTATTCTTTAAAGTATGGCCTTTCCACAACTCAAAGTACAGATAACAAAATATTTGAGAAAACCATTTTGACTTTGTCACATCTGTTAACAGTGGCAGAAAAAAAAAAAAAAAAAAAAAAAAAAAAAAAAAATGAGTCTGAGACCTAAATCCTAGCTCACGAAGAGATATTAAAACAATCAGAAACACAATTCTGAATTGCAGGATTTCCAGTGCCAGTCCTATATAACAACTTTTGTGCATCTGTCACATCTCAAAGACATCGTATCTGGTATCATTCTCAACAGCCTCCCCAAGCCCCTTCATTTTGAGGGCCATTTGTGATATCCAATTCAGACGTTCATACACATTAATTTTCACATTTGAGAAATCAGACAAGATCAACATAAGCATGTAAAACATTTAAATATGGCATACATTTTTATATGCATTGACGCTGATTAAATATAAACACTCATTAAAATATGAGATCAGAAAGAAGTAGTGCCAAACAAAACTGGAAGAGAGTCTTTGTATCACTTAGTGAATTCAGCATTCCTGTAAACCTTATCTACAGATAATGCTAAGTAAATCAATCACATACCATTTTTCTTGGGATCAGGTGTTCTCTCACTTGAACAACTGAATCCATGTCCTTTCCCTACCTGGTATATAAAGTACCCCACGAGCTGCAGATGTTGGGCTTCATGTTGTACATGGCATTGTTTAAGGTCTCAAGCTGAGTGATAAGCTGAAACTAGATTGTCTTCATTAAAGTTTTGTCACAGTCTGATTTAGGAAGAAAGTCAATGATCTGGAAACAGATGTGAAGTTTTAACACATATCATCAGATATTCAGAACTAATTTCAGGCTTAATACTGCCTTGTATTTTCTTGTGGTAGAAGAGAGAAGACAATGAAATGGGGAGAACAGTGACAGGATAAGTGGAAAAAAGAAGACGGGATCATGTGAGCACAGATGCTAATGAACTGAAAAACACCATTTTATTAAACTGTAACGTGTGTCTGCACAGAAGTCAATCATTTGAAAGCAACCGTAGCATATGTAAAGAGCCTCTTAAGATTCCCATAAAGGAAGTCTTTTCTTTTCCCTTTCAAAGTTTCTGCTTAAGATGAAGAATATTTATTATGCTGTGTCTGGTTACACCAAAGCCATTTCTAACATGGTCTCCCTGTAACTCCATCTTGCACATACACACATCATTACAAACAGGAGGAAGGGGAGAGGAAGCAAAAGGAAAAGAGTGAGCCAAGGTTATTCTAGACTCTGAGAGCACCACTGTCAATGCCCTAACAGACACAGAAATCAAATGCTTTATGGTGGTTGTGGCTGAATACAGATAAAAGTGAATTCAAATCTTGCGTGTCCCAGTCTTATCCAAAAACTATGATAACATAACCACTGGCTTCTCAAGCAAATATAATCTCATATGTATTCATCTATTTAACTAGATTTTTTTTTTCCAGTCTGTTTGAGAAACCTTTAATTAAACCTAGTATATTTATGAAAATGATCTGAATTTAATTCTGAATTTAATGGTTGGTAACTTTTTTTTTTTTTTTTCCTGAATATCCTGACAGAATCTATTTCCATATTGGACGTATATATGGCTTCAGAAGAAAATCATGGGGTTCCTTTCCAAGTGAAAGGGAGAAACATTTGGATATGATTGGCCAGGACTACTTTCAGATCTATAACATATAAATGACATGTACTTCTAAATCCTTAATTTATTACCCAGTGTGATCTTTGAATAAACCTCATTTTGTGCTAATAATTCTCAGTGGTGCCGTAAAGCATATGCTGCAGAAGTCCCTGAGGTAGCCAAAACCAAGCCAAAATCAGCAGAGAAGTGTCTTACCTGTCTGAACTCTTCAAGATCTGTTTTGTTTCCCACCAGCACCAAGGGGATGTCATAGGTGTGCCGGACACGATAAATGAGTTCCTTAAACTCAGCAGCTTCTTGAAAGGATTGACGATCTGTGATGGAATAGCAGATAATGAAGCCTTCTCCACCTCGCATGTATTGGTCCCTCATGGCTGTGAATTCTGCCTGTGAAATAAGAAAAACATGCTCAGTAATTTGGCAGAAAAAATTATCCCTCTGTAAATAACAGACTCGCTTTAAATTTCCTCCATCCCCCAAATAATTTCACATTGATTGTTTTACTGTTTTAAATAGTTCTTGCTGAAACTCTTGCATCCTTCTGGGTCATTATCCTAGATAATACACCAGCAGGACTTCTCTTAGGACATTTATTATTATTATTATTTTATTTTTTACCCCTTCCTATCAGGAGAACTCTGTCTTCTAAGAAGATCAACTTATTTTACCAGGGTCTGCATACGGAAAACACTGTTTTAGAACACTGTTCTAGAACCTTCTGCAGCTCTTCTGGTACACATAGATGACTAGCAATTCTATGGATACTGATAGGTGCGAAAGAAGAACTATATTACTATCTAGGGATGGGATGGGAGATAGTTACAAACTCTTTATCATGCACTCAGTTCAGAAGTTCAGTAATATCAAAACCATTTTCATTGACTCCCACCAGCTTTGGAAAAACACCTAGTAAAACAGGAACATAATCTACAAAAAGTTCTGCTTTTTGAAATGCTCACAGAGGAGCTGGGGTATTTAGGTCAGTGTGGAATAATACAATTAAATCAAAATGAACAATTTTGAATGGAGGGATAATTGGCCCAATTTTCTCCTCCTTCATTTTCCTATATTTTTGTATATATTTTGAGTTAGGAATATGGTTTTCAGATCTATTTAACAAATACTACATTCTAGAAAAATCAAGGTTTACTTTTTAAAAACTAGTCTCAGACACTGTAGCTCGAGAATATGTTTTAAAGACGGTTTCTTTTTAAAGTTTGTTTGCTCTTCTTGATCACAACCCAGAATAACGCAATGCCATGGCAACAGTCAGTCGGGATCAGAATCCTCCTGACAGAATCAGCTCTCCAGAGATATTAAGATGCAGGAAGGTCTGATAAAGCAATGCATACACATATCAATGTTGGACCATTTCTATGAGCAGTAGGATGCAATATCAAGTCCTGTATTTTTTACTCTGTTGAGAATTTAGGCGAGGATTTTAAAAAGATCTTAGGCTATATATATATCTTCAATTCTTCCTGAAAATTGAAGGAAAATGGATTGCTTATGCTCTTTTAAAAGTCCCAGCCTTAAATCTTTCTCAATAGTCACTCATGTTGATTGATAATACTTCCTGTGAATAGACTTTTGTGTTGACCATTATCATTTATTCATGATGTATCTTTTACCCAGGGGCTTTCTTATATATCATTCAAAATATTTCACCTGCTACAGGAAGAAGTTCATAGACTAAGCTCCAAAATAGCAGACTAATAGGGAACTTAAAGGTAAGATTCTGCTTTGAGCTTACTCTGAATTTCAACATGTCTAAACTCTCACCACTCTCATCCCAGGAGTGTTTATTATCTGCCAAGCTATAGTTTAAAGTGGATTAGGCCATGTTCTGTTCCATCCTCTCGAAAGTGGATGTGGGGCAGTGGTGGGTAGAAACACAGAAGACATCTATCCAAAGGGGATCTATGCTTTCTTGGTTTGGGTGAGACAATAAATGGAGATCTGGTCTCTGTTTCCAGGTCGTTGCCTCTCAACCACGTTAGATAGCCCCTGGATCAATAACAAACTGGAGACCATACTCAAAGTCTCCAAGTTACAGATGGGTAGTGCTTATTACTAAGCACAGAAACATACTCCCCCTCACTTACTCACCCCCTGACTTTCCTGCCAAGACAGAGTCTCTCCACCAACCTTCCTGAGCTTCTTCTCTTTCCATCATCACCTAAACCTATTCCATTCCATGATTAGTGGGGTTGTCTCCTTTGCAATAGGAGCTAAACAAGGCCATGATGCCTTCCTTCAGACTGAACATACAGTGAAAATCTTATGTGGAGTTGAATTTGTGGATTAAGGCTCTTGAATTTAGCCATCTACATGCAGTTGTAGGCCACATAGCTCCCATATAGATAATTGAAAACTGGTCAATATAATTAATGGACTACAGGTTGCTTCCACTGACAAAAAAAAAAAAAAAAAAAAAAAAAAAAAAAAAAAAAAAAACTATCTGTTTTTCCATTTTATCTGGTTTTGGGTTTAGAGGGAGCTGAATATTTAGAAGATAACTAAACAAAACCTCTAGGTCCCATGTAGACACATGAAGTAGATGTTTTGTTATATAACTTAAATCACAGCCCAGATGTTCTGTATTCCTGGTTTAGAACATTCATAAAACTACTATTATAACACTAGACGATTATTTTGCATGGCCTTTTACAATAAATGAGCCTTACTCAGTGAGGTGATCCACCTCCAGGAAGTGCTCTGAACTTTTTACACTCATTTATAGCTCCCTGCAGTGAAAAAAGAATGCATTAGAACACATATCCCTGTTTAAGTTAAGCACTGCAAGTGACCTGCTGCAACACGAGGACTGCCAGGAATGCTCAGTGGCTTTCCTTAAGTACAAGGAGAATCTGGATTTACACACTGAATTATTCCAAAAGGACAAAATGCTCAGCTTATAGGCGCCACCATTCTTGAGCTGGAGACATTTACCTACACATTCTGCTTCATGCCTGGGCATAATTACTACTTTAAATATATGAATGAATTTGCTTTTTCATTTTTTCATTATGACATGTTATTGCAGTTGATGTGTTAGACTAAACAGCCAGAATACCTTAGTGTAATGCTTGCACTGATTCATTTTCAGATGCATTGATTATTCTATGCAAACTGGATTTGGGACATCCACTTAGTTTTCTATTAACTTAATTAGCAATTTATTTTCTTAGTTTTGATGTTGATTTTCACCTCTTAGCTGTTCCCCTTGGAAGGACTGCTCATTACAGACGCAAGAACTCCAAGGTTAAACATAAATAAGCATTTTCTTGGATTTTTATTTATTTATTTATTTGTTTGTTTATTTACTTTCTGAAAACCCCAACATAGTTATATATATTAGGAAACAGAATAAATACAATTTTCAATAAACCTGTTGTAGTCCTTGCAATAACTGTGCCCATTATACATACAAGACAAAGGAGTAAGAAGCAATTAAAGATGTTCAATTTTTAGTTCAATATATATTTCGTAGTTTACACTTATTAAAATCCAAGTTCACCTGGATTTTGTGGATGTTCAATGACGAATGAAGATGGACCCAAAGGTTTTACATATTTTTCAGTGTTTTTATTTTCTATTTTTGACTGGTTCTCTTATAAAATAAGTGGCATTACATCTGTGCACTTGGCACACAAATGTCTTCGTTTCCTGCTATAAAAGTGGCATTTTCAAAAAAATATTCAGGAAGAGTACTTGATACTTTTTTTTTTTTTTACTCAATAGGGGAAAAATATGAAACATTCCCCAGTCAGTAAATATCAAGGGGAAGAGAAAGAAGGAAATCACACCTCCTCAAAAGGAAATCAATTCTAAGAATTAAAGTGAAGATTTGTCATGCTTATAGCACTTTGCAACTTGACATCAGTCTATAACATTCTCTTGTGTATTATGACTAAGGCTTAACTGAAAAGTGTGATAAGAAATCTTTTGAAACAAAATCACCTTCCTCCTTTGGAGAGATGCTCTACTTGAGAACAAGAATCAAGTTTGGATAGAAACAAAAAATCTTTTAAAAGTTGAAAAAAAGCAGTATAACTTTTAATTTTTTTAATTAAAATTGAAAAAAAAAAAAAAAAAAAAAAAAAAAAAGGTTACTAATCCTCGTATGAAGCCTATCTGTAGACGAAAGTTAGCAAGAAAATTTGAGCATGTCCCTCCTAAATGTCCTTGATGTCTATTCCAGTAGCTCCTACCAGTTATAGGGCATCTCATGTGATTTTGCAAAGTTCATAGATTGGACTCACAATGATATAGCACAGTTCCCTCCACATGCTCAGTCACATCCCATTTTGTTGCATTAAATGACATACACCCAGGTGAATTAATTTGTCCTTTAATGATCCCCTTTGCTAAGGGTACATGTGTAGGGTACATGCTAAGGGTACATGTGTCTTCATCAAAATTTCCTGTGAGGCAGATGAGTCAGTAAAGGCTGGGATAGAGAAAGTTCTAAATGTTTTAGTTTGCCGTGCTCTTCATCAGTAGGCTACTATCTCTTTTCAGCAGCAGCCACAAATTTATCACAGACTTCCTAAAATTGTCAGTGTACCTGTAGAAGCCCAGCTCTTTGTCTTCCACATCTCTCAAAAGCTTCATCTCCAGCAACACTTTCTCCTTCCTAACATGCCCAAGAAATACTTCCATATCCATCCTTGGGTGGCTGTCCCTGCTTCCACATTTTTTATACTTTCTTCAGTCAAGCTGAGTGAGCACTTTCTTTTTATATTAGCCCTTAGGAGAATGACTCGGTGTAGAAGAAAATACTTATCCTGTGGTTTCTCTCTGTTATCCTGATTTATCTTCTTTTATCCTGCTTTTCATAACAAGTAAGTTTTTTTTTTTTTTTTTTTTTTTTTTTTATTTATAAAGAGTAATATTTTAATTAGTTTTTAAATTAATCCTTTTTAATATAAATAGGACTGATGTGATTATTTATTTATTTATTTATTACAGTTTGAAATCCTGTCCAAGTGAGATCAATTTTGTATTGTCTTCAGAAGAGGAAACAACAGCACTGAGTAACAAAGTGGACTACTCTTAGATGTATAGGTCCTTATGAAGGACCAGCTTATTGTTGGGTACCAAACCTAACCAATGCTCAGCTCAGGACAACCTCACCTTTTTGACTGAAGTAATCTAGGATGTCACAAAAGTTCACTGTAAGTATGTTTGCTTCTTTACTGTCTCCTAAACATTTCCTCCTGAACAGCGCTGGAGAAAGAGTGATGGGCCAGAAAAGCTTTCACTCAACTCAGAATCATTATGCAAGCCTTTCCAGCACCGAGGAAATAGGAAAAAAAGGGTGAGGGAAAGAAATAACAAATAATAATAATATTTAAAAAAAAAAAAAAAAAAGAAAAAAAAAAAAAAAGACGGGCTATTAGCAGGAGGTCACTTAAACTGTCCCTTCTATTTCATTGTGTTGCATGGGTTTGAGAAGGAAACACAGTGCAGTGCTTGGAAGTGCAGTCCTCCTCCAAACTCCTCAGAAGTACAGCGCTTAGAAATTTAAAGATACAGCAACTCAGAAATGAAGGTGTCATGTTTTTCAAACTACAGGCACACACCACACATTTTGATGCCTGTTCTGTTTTTATGATCTTGGCTTGTATCTCTGGAAGAGGTCAGAGTTTCCCCAGGGAGGCCATCCTCACAGTTTGAGAAATGCCACTTTCTCTATCTTCTTGTCTCGTGTTCTGCTTGACTTTAGAACTAGGAATCTGCTAACAGATGTTCTTAATCAAAGCTGTCTCCCTGATTACCACAGGGGTCATTCTTGTTATGAAGTGTTTTTTTTTTTTACATTTCTAGTGAGCACTGGGGGGCGGGGGCAGCGGGGGCGTTCTTCGAAACAGGCAGAATATTGTTCATCTACAACAATGAACAAACAAGGATAAAATGAACAGAAAGGACATAGGAAACTCAGCAAGAAAAATAAATCTTTCAAACAGTGAGTGAAAGAATCAAACTTAAAGACCATAAACCATAAAAGAACTATGTGAAAATATATTGTTCTCTCTTTCATTTCGTTTTTTTTTTTTTTTTTTTTTTTTTTTGTTTTGTTTTTTTGAGAATTTGATTTGAGAGTTTCTTCTGTCTCAGAAAAGTTCTTTGTGAATATGGTCAAAGATTAAGTTTTAGCAGCAAATGATTTCTCAATGCCAAAGTGCAACCCACCCATATCTCTCTGTTAACAAATTCTCTCACACACATAAACATCACAGCTGACTTCCTTGGGAGTACATATCCTTCATCTGGCACTGCTTGTAATATCGTATGTATTTCTTTTCTTTTACCTCCTGAAACAGATACATCTAAGGAAAACACACTGGTGAGAATTGTAATTATTTTATTTTATTTTTTATTCTTTCTTTCTTTCTTTCATGTGAAAGCTTGTTTGTAAAAGCAAACTCTAAGAAACCTGCAACCATTATACTTTCATTGAGAAAGCTTCCAAATAGGAAGCTGGGGTCAAATATTATGTCTTATTACCACCATAATATTGTTACTGAACTAGATACAGGAGATGGGACTTGTTTCATCTGATTTCTGCTACTGAAAATGTAGGCATCTATTCCACAGTGGTCTTCAGCTTCCTCTCTTCATTCAAGAGAGAGATGATCAACTCCAGTGAGTAATTCATTCCTCCTTTAGAGAAGTATTCAAGAGATCAGGGATGACTTTTCCTCTGACCTCCCTCACTACCTCAGCTGTGGATTGTTAGCAGAGACAAAATACTTATGCCAAACTCTGAGATACCCACAATAACAGCCACAGTCCTCACCCAGTCACTACCCTTTGTGCATTTGGTATTTCCAGTACAGTTTGAGAGGTTGGGAAGGAGTAACATCTAGCACTTTTCTCCAGTGGATTGTTTTTCCCCTTGTGACACACAGCAGGAAGAAACATAGACCCTCTGTATGGGATAAGCTATACTTAAGATGCATTAGGAAATAACAAGCAGATGTAATTTATTATCAGAGAAATCAAAGTTTCAAACCTGCTGCCTTTGCTTGCAGGATTCCAGCATGCAGTGTCTGTGGGTTACCAGTGATGACACAACAGAAAACAAGAAAGCACTGACCGATAACACATCCCATCACTCCCTCTCTCTTCCCTTTTTTTTCCAGTCATCCCTTGCAAACAGCAACAACAAAAGGAGTTACAAAAAAAAAAAAAAAAAAAAAAAAAAAGTCTGCAGCAGGTGGTACTCGGCCACCTGTGCCAGCCCAAACCATCTGCCACATCACTGGGAGGAAGGAAGGGAGTTGAATAACAGCTCCTCAGACCAAAACCAAAGAAAATGGAGGGGTTCTGGCTGGACTGGAGGACAGGGACTGATTCTTCTCCGCATAAACTCTCTACGCTGTTCTGATTGTGTACCAAACCCTCTCTCATGACCTTTTTTCCCTGCTATAGTAATGATCCAGGAGCAGTTCAAAATGGTATTAGTATAAATGAGAATTAGCCCATAAGCCTGCAGTGGAAGTGGATTATTATTATAATCAGTCCCCTGATTAATGATCAGTCAGAGTCTCACGCCTTATAATTACAGGAAGGAATCCTTGCTTCTGTTATAAAACCGCTATATCCCTTTCCTTCTGTGAATTTGTACTGGGGACAAAACGCACATCAGAGATGATAGGAACAGTATAAAGATAACATAAAAGATGCAGCCCATGTTCCTAGCAGACTAATGTCTTTCTGAACTTAAGCTGACAGCCTTCCAAGGCAATATCATGAACTCCACATTGTACAAAATCAGTAACCTTTTCTTAACTTGTGGAATGGCCAAGTAAAATGCTAACATAGATACTGAAATAAGTTTGTAATATGGAAGAAGACCAACAGCAACCCTATTGAAATCGGTGCTTTTTTATCTGGCCACTCCTCCCCATTTAAGCTGATTAATTTACCTGGAGAGGGAAACAGGAAGAATAATATTCATAACAGGTGATCTTTGCTGGAAGATATAGGTATGATTTTCAAGTTTTGTAACAAATACATTGTTTGCTATTTTCCAGGGGTCAATGTACACACTGTGTACTCATCCAGGTAGACTGAATGGCAGGGAACACCTGAAGACTTTGTCTATGGGCAAGAAGTCTGAACTGAGTGAGTCAGCCGAGTGGATGGTTGGCAAGGTAAGAAACACAACTAGGCACATTGAACATGCAACACAGAATCTTGCATCCCCAGTCTTTGCAGATTTTTTGCTGAAAAATAAATAAATAAATAAATCCAAATTTTAATTTCTTAATATGAGTTGCTATACCAGGTTTGATTATACAGACAATAGTCTCATCTTCATTCAAATGAGTCTGAGAATTCATGTTGGCATGTCTAAATTTTTACCCTTTTTAAGAATAGACAGTTTGTGAGGTTTGTTTGATTACTGACTTCTTTAAATCATTGTGGAACACAATCTGATTTCATCACTTGTGAATTCATATCCTTTACCACACATGGGTTTGAACATTTAGGTTTCCCTTCTCTTTCCAGTTATGATACTTCCCATAGTATCTGGCATTACTCTTAGTCACAGACGGGACTGCAGGATTAAGTCTCATGAAAGGCAGGTAGAGATGTCCCTTCACAACTTTCACACTGATGGACCACTACTGCACTGCCCCATTGTCTAGCGGGAGAACATTTTGTATTCACTTACTGTTCTGTATTCAAATACTGCTCTGTATCATGGCTGGCTTACAAAGTAAAATTGAACCATATCAGACAGGTAGAAAAATATAGGTAAAGAAAAATAAATATATATATATATATATATAAATGACAACTGAGAACAATATTCCAATAAAATAACTCATGACTTAAAAAAAAAAAAAAAAAAAAAAAAAAAAAAAAAAAAACATTGACCTTTTTTCTCACTAAGGAACTACTAAACAACCTCTGCTGGCAGTCAAGCCCTCCTTCCAGAAGTAGCTTCTCCACACTGATGTTCCCAATGTTCACATTCTAATTGCCCTCCTGCCCTCAGGTGATGATATATTTGCCAGGTTTCTGCAACTGTGCTTTTGTTAACTTTATTAATCCCACTATTCCAAAGGTGGTTTGTCATATCCAGTAATGAAAATATGCAATCCATCACCTGGGAGATTATATCTACTTTTCTTTCACGCCAAAATATGGAGAAAATCACCATATCAGTTCTCCACAATGCCAGTAAAAATGTCTCAGTGCTACAGTCCCTAACTCAGAGAACTGTCTTTTTCTTTCATATTAATGCTAATTGTTTCTCTCTTAGGGATAAACACTTCAGTAATTTTCTGTTATATGCATGCATTGAAGCAATCTCTATTGTTAACTATCTCGAAAACCTGCAACTGCATTTGGTTTATCATGCACTATATAACACTTCTCCCCCCTTCCTCATTGGTATGCAAGAAAGAATAAAGCTTATTTTCACCTTTTAACACAAAGCATCATAAATGGTAAAGGGAAAGAATTAATAGCTCGGTAATTACATTTTAGAAAACAGCAGGAAAAAAAAAAAAAAAAAAAAAAAAAAAAAAAAAAAAGACAACAACCCACTGGCAAAGAGGTAATGACTGCAGCTGCAAGCAAGGACTCGCCAGGGATTCAAACAAGCTCATGTAAGCTTACATGGGGATTGCAGAGTTGCCTTCTTCCCCAGTGAGGCTTGTGCAGCCTTGCAGAAGTGAAGCAGGAGGCTACAGAATCAGACAACCCATTGCTCTGATAAATGACTATAAATGATATTCTGGCTTGCATATATATTCTCTCACGATGACTTCCATAACAAGCTTGCTTACCTTAAAAATTCCACTACATAGATATTTCTCTCTCTTCTCCTGTGCCCTACTCATCACCAGAGTTACAACCTGAACTAAGACTCTGAAGAGGGGGAGAAGAAGCAAACAAGCTGCCAGATAGCTTTTTTAAAGCCTTTCATATTTAATCAGCTGTGTCACTGAAATCTAGCTCAGTGTTTATCTGACGAATGTGCTCCCCAGAGACTACATAAATCATCACCAATATGAATGTAAAATAGTTATGCTAAGGAGGCATTGATTTTATATTTCTTACAGTGTTATATTTAGTATGACTCCATTACAAAAGGTCTGTCGTGTCCCTGGAACTTACAAATTTCTTCCAGCAAGAAGGAGATCCCATCATTCTTTTTTCTTTGCATTTGCACTATTGTTTCTGATGCAGGTAAAATGACCAGGTAACATTAAGTACACAGGGACAGTCACTGGACAGGTGTCCACACAGTCCTGAAGAACCCCATTCAGTGACCTTCTGGGGGCTCATGGGAACATAGAATAAAGGTTATTTTAGCTTAATTATTAATTTGGAACAGGAAGAATGTGTGTCACCTCGACTGTGAGCAGCTCACAAAATACCTCAAAGGTACCTTCACATCCAGGGTAGCTATCCCGCACAGAGATGCTCTGGCCTTACTAATAGGATACAAGAAACACTTCATCGTACTCCACAAGTTTACTATATAGATGTCTGTACCTTGTTCAGTTACCTCGACTCTGTTCATAGTCAATGAAAAAAATAAACTCAGAAAGGTGCCTGAATTATTTTAAATATTTGTTTGAGGTTATTTATTTATTTGAGGTTAAGAGGGAACTATGCCATCAAACATTTATTTTCAGCAACTGTAAGAACAATCTAGATGGTTAACTCAGACGTACTAGTCCATATTGTGAATAATTTAAGTTAGATAAGAATAGTCCATTTTGGGGGGATTAGAAGAACATCAACAACTATGAAGTACCCACACCACCTTTCCTGCATGGCATGGCACTTTGAAAATGCCATGGCAGCTGCACATCACACAGCCTCTCAATTGCAAAGGTTAGCACCTGCGACAGAAACATGACCTGGAAGAGAAGTGTCATGTTGAAGACATAAATCCTTGAAATACATTATGGGAAAGTCCTGCAGAAAAGTGAGTGGAATATGGAAACTATGCCAGTTAAAGGTGAAATAACAATAACCAAATGCTGCCAGAGAGAGAAATTACATGTTTTGAGATATTTTCAGCAGGGACATAAATTATAGTAAGCCCAGTTTCCCCCTATAACCCTGTCCCTGAAGAGGTAGAGCTATAATAAGGAGGCTGGCCTGTAGCTTTCTATGCTCACAGATGCTGTTCCATTCCTGGGACAGGGCTTAAGTTCCCACAAGAGAGAAAATGGGAGGGGTAAAAAAGATGTATGCAAGGATGCTAATGAAGGAAGAGAATGCAAGGTGACAACACATGACCTTAGAGCAGGTACGGGTTGTACTGTATGTTAGGCAGCATTCTATCTGGGAAGGCATTAGACCAGCTTAAACCACTGGGCAGAATGTAATGTACCTTGGCTTCAGTAAAGTGAAATTGCTGTGTATTGCATGAAAGCCTGTCTTCAAACAAGCCTCCAGTGTATCTATAATAAATGGAAACTTAGAATCCTGCTTCTTATACTCTCCTTCCTAATATAAAAAGCTCTTTGGATGATGCATGGAAAGCACTGACAGTGTTCCCAACAGACACTGCGAAAATGTATACAAGTACTTTCCACCAGGTGTAATGCCATAGGGTAATATTCAATATTCTCCAAGAGAATACAGAAAAGGTTAGCTGTGTGTTGTGCAAAGCACTATTTTTTAAAAAAAAGCCACAAGAGGAGAATAGCTAGATCCTTGGATTCACAACATAGACATTTTTAATGAATGTGTAAGAACATTCAGTAGGGCCAATTCTTTCAATTCTTTTCTAACAATTCAGGCTAATGTCTAACATTTTATGGACATTTTACTTCATACATTCAAGATTTCATCCAGATCCATTACTACAAAATCTAGGCTTCAAAGTAAGTAGAGAATAGTTTAACTGAGACTAAGTCACTTCTAGTGGGGTAAATGATACCAAGTTTCATTTTTGGATCTGCAATATCTGCGTCTGATTATAAAATGGGACAGTATTATTCATTTATTTAGGAAAAAAAAAAAAAAAAAAAAAAAAAAGCTGTAAAGATAAAGGTAGAGCTCCAAAGCTGTACTCATCAGGCATCCTGGTTAGACCAATAGGTCCTGAAAGATGCTGAGTAGCTCCTGAGAACCTGGCCCAACCTTCAAACAAAAGGACATAAAACACTACAGTTCTCAAAGTTAGTGGACTCTGACTAGTTTGGTTTGGTTCAGTGTTTAGCTACCTCACTGTAGCTCTGACTAGTTTGGTTTGGTTCAGTGTTTAGCTACCTCACTGTAGCTAAGAGAGAAGATCTGATTCCTTACACAGGCACAGCTGATACAGCTACTGATAAGCTGTTGGTTTTTGTCTTAAAAGGAAAGCTTGTTCTGCTGCTCTGATAGTGACATGGAACTCCAGTGGCATCTACAGAACAATCTGTTATCCTTAGCCATTAGGCACAAAATAAAAGCAAGCAAAAATATATAAATGAATAAATAAATAAATAAGTTATTCAAGATTGCTCCACAAGCAAGAACAATAAACAGAAATGTATATCCAGTTAAAAAAAAGGAAACACAAAATGTTCCATATTTTCAGCAATTATTTTCTTGAATTTCTATGTTGTTCTTAATGTCCCATTTTAAGAAACTGGACAGCATTCCTTAGAATTTAAAAGAGAAGTAATATACAATTGAATTAGAATTGAAAATTTACTAAGGTTTACTCTTTTATTATTATTATTTATATGTATAGTTATATTTATATTTATTTTATTTTATTTTTGGTGAAAGGGAGTTACCACCTCCAGGTTCTATGGCAAAGCTACTGGAACTAGAGCTGTAAGTGGCGGCTTTGATTTTTAGGCTTTTCCAGTGCCCTTCTGATAGATTCAGATGAAAATCACCTGTTCAGAAAACCTCTTTTTGTCACTTATCTCATGCAGTTTGCAATTCAAAGGTTTGGATGATTCATATAAGAACTATGCTAATTTTGCTCTCTCTCCTTTTTCTTTTTTTTTTTTTTTAATTATTATTATTATTATTGTTTTTTTTTTGTTTGTTTTTGTTTTTTTTCTGGAGATGCCACCATTCAGTGTACTGGTGGCATATCAGCAGCTACAGAAGAGTATAAGAAACAAACAAATCTTGTCAAGTTATGATTCTTTGGAACAATCCACTTTTCCTGAGAAGCCTGGACATCCTGCTCTGCAAGAGACCCCTGTCTTGATAATTTATTATTTTTGGGTCAAATGGCACAACACCATGCTGTTACACAGGCTTGTTTTCTTAGTCTGCAAGCCAAGTTTTTAGTCATGGAAATACCTTTTTAATGTGAATTTTATGAAAACTAGTACAGACAGAAAAGAGTTTTCTGTCTGCTGTAATCATTGTGTCTATGTAAATCTACTTTGCAGCAAATGGATTTTGATAGGCAAACCTCTGTAAAATGGAATTCCTAATGAGATTATCTAGGACAGTTGCATATATATAAAGAAATCAGGACACGCATGTCCAATGTCTTCCAGAAGTAACTACCAGGGGCTCCAATGCCATTAAACAGTGGGAAGAAAAGCTATGAAAAACAGTATGCAGTGCTAAAAGAAAGGCAAATTTACATAATCAGTCTTGTGGAGGACCTGGATTAAGTTCAATCACACAGGATGTGTTTATACAGGTGTTTCCCATGCAGTATACACCAGAATACAATAATAATAATAATAATAATAATAATAATAATAATAAATCAGAAAATACTATAAGGAAAGATCTGGAAAGAATAAGAAAGAAAAAAAAAATGCTACCTTTATCAGAATTTGTAACAGCATAGATTCTTCTTTATATATATTATATGTATATATATATGAAAAGCTATATTATATATATACATGAAAAGCTATAAATCAAACATGAAGCAGTATTGCTATTTATGTGTTTTGGAAATAAGTTAGTATTTAAAGGAAGAAAAAGTGAGAAGGAAGGAAGAGTTTATAGAAAAATGAAAGACAGGCATAGAAAGTACTCCTCCACCTGTAATATAGAACCAGTTGCATTAATTTCTCTGAAGTGGAATGGTAATGAGGAGCATAAATTTGTATCACTAGAATCATTTAACCCTGATGCTCACCTTAAATGCTACAAAATTTTGTTACACTTGTTTACAAGAAAGTTAAATACAGACCTGTAAATACAAACTGATTCATCCTTTATTACACCGTGATTCATTCAGGAATGGGAAAGAAAATTGGGAATCTTAGTTTCTAATTGCTAAACTTAAATACCTTTTTTTTTTTTTTTTTTTTTTTTTGAGTAGATGACTAGATCTTTTCTGACTGAATTCAAAGAATATTTTGCCCAGAATTTGAAGGAAGTTGAAGTCAGATCTATCAATTTCATCTATGATTTACTGGAACCTTTATTTTTCACTTACTGTCTGTGCCAAATTAATGTTTCTCCAAAATCTGTCCATTCCCAAATCAAATGACTTGGTCATGGGAGAGTATTTAGTTCTCCCTAGAAAATACAGAACAGCTTGTCTTAGAAGGAATTTGCCAATTTTTCAGTTGCTATGGTTTGACTTTCTGAGTATGTCATCATCAGCCTGTGAAACAAAAACACATGAAGAAAATAAAATTAATGTTCTTCACCTAATACACTCTGCTAATGGTTGCTACTTAGTTCACTACTATTGTGCTTTAAAAATAAGATTTCATTTACTTACTCCATTCCTAGCAGAAAGTGCACTAAAATTATTTTCCCCTTAAAATAACATGCTGTAAAGGACCATTAAAATATAATTACTGACAAAAAGGCATTTTGCATTTCTTTGAGATAAGCTGCAGCAGTGTAGTTTGAAATTCAACTTCCATTGATTCAGGATTACAGAGCAGCATGTTTAGATAATAAGCAGAAGGATCTCAGATAACAGCTTGAGTGAGTCATCGGACTATAGTGTTTAGTCTGAGAAAGTGTGTTTATCTGAAGGGCTCTTGGGACTAATATGGTTCCTCTTCAAAGCTTGAAGCAGGGGGCAAAAATCATAGTCCTGGAGGTTGTCAGGATAAACATGTCCTGTGATTTGCTAGCAATTTGAGAGATGGATTTCACTACAGAGCATGCTGCTGTTGTCAGGTTGAAAAGTGTCTGCCTGAAAATGAATTCATGTGCACACAGCTCCAGACAAAGGAAAATCTGCCTGAAATGGCATGCCATCACATCTTAAGGACAATTTTTCAAGTCTCTGACTCACACTTGGGAAATATACTGGTACACCAAGTTTATCATAAAAAGCTCCCATTTTAACAAGGAAAAAAAAAAAAAAAAAAAAAGGTGCAATAATCTTCAAATATACCGTCTCACTGACAAGTACAGAAATCCATTTTTCTGCATATGTGTCTGCTTTGTGTTTGAAAAAGAGTTTGCGTTTACTACACAGGATCATCTCAGATTATTTTTCAGTGAAGGGAATTTGGTTTATTTTAAAGTTCAGCATGAGGTCTGAATACAGAGTCTGGTTAATGTGCCACCAGGAGGAAAGCTGTGGCAAAAAATGAAGGTTCCTGTGTCAGTTACTAGTATGTTAATAGAGCAGAAGAGATAACTGCTGTTTATGTTCCAAGAGGAGGAATTCAAACTGGGTTCCACAAGTAGCAACATATTTCGAAGAGAGGGTTTCCCTAACTGTGTGGAGGCTTTTTGTGGAGGGTTGGAGCTGTCAGGAGTTGTCAGCATCTAATAGGAACTATGAAGGGAAATGAACAAAGGACTTGATGTCTGAATGTCCTTCCCTTCACATCTACAGGTTTCCTTGAAATCAAAGCATTATCAAGAGTTTAAATCTATGTAAAAGCAGATGATGTGTATGATACCTTGGAAAAGAAAGGGAAGCCTCAAGAACTGACCCATAAATAAGGCTAGACAAGATAGATCAAGATGTCTTTGTAGATAATAGATTTCATTTGCAGATTTTCAATAGTCTTAGTATTTACTCCACATGTCAAATTGTAGCTAGCCCAGAGGGTTAAAAGCTAACTAAATAATAAGTCCTCTTAAAGAGGTCTTTTCCAGCCTAAATGATTCTATAATTCTAAACCTCAATCTTAAATTTACTCTCCTTGTTTTTAATTTGTTTTCTTGTTTTGTTTTAATTGAAAAGTGGATGCAAAAATAAAACTTTTAGTTTGAGAAGAGAACTTCTAGTTATAGAGGAGCCAAAGGCATCACTGATGGCTTCTTTGAACAGAAAAGATGAGGTTAAGGATACATCTCTTTTAGAGTTAATAGTGCCACTGAAAAAGAAAACCAACATCATTTTTTGTTACTTTCCTTCTTGCTACACATCATTTTTTCAAGCCTTATGGTGGGAACTATTTAAGTAATTGCTGTTTATGACGATTTGGCTACATGCAGGCACATTAGCAATACCTGATCTTTGAAATCTCTGGGGTAAACTTAAACTTATTCTGTCTGAAGTAGATTGCTGCGAGCAAAGACAGGCAACCCTGCTGGCAGGCATAATGGGTGGTGAAAGGGGTTGGGATTTCAGTGAAGCATATCTATTTACACTAGCCCTACATACATTCAGAACATGCCTCTTACTGTATCTTCTGTGGAAAAGAGATTTCAGAAGAACATTAGAGGACAAACAGTGACAACATATCCAGAATTCATGCAACATAGGTCTGCTTCCTGTGAGGAGAAATTTGTCATATTTAATAGTGTCTACCTGCATTTATGAAAAGAGGAAGATCAATAACTAGATAAGCAATATTAATAGTTTGCATTTTTAACATTTTTTGAATCTTTTTTTTAACTTCAGAAAGCTGAGAACCAGAAATATATTTCTGAAGCATCCCATATGTTTTCAGTGCTCTGACCTGTATCTTTCAATTAAAATTTCTGTCTGGTTTCAGATATAAAATCAGATATGGATTTTTAACTGTGGACTTGGCAATAAAAGATTAATTGCTAAAAAAATTGCACTATTTGGTCAGTGATGAAGTGTTCAGTTAGTGCATACATACATTCTCTAGAACAACATACATTGATTTCGGTCTGTTTCCATCCTCATTTCTTGTTTCCCAAACAGAGAAGAATTACAGTTTAAGCTCCTTGATCTTCTGAAGTGATTAAAACCATGGTTCAAAGTTGATAATGAAGTATCTCTGACTGTGAGGACCCCCATGAAGCACTGCATGGCTCTACCAGAGCACACCACCAACAGCATAGCTGGGTGCTTTGACTCTACCCTGAGTCAGTGAAATCACAGGTGGATTTCAGTCAGAACTTCAGCGAGAATGACATTAAGCCCCCTCTGAGGAAAGGAGCTATTTTAGTTGTTGACTTCAATGAGATTTGGATTAGGCCTTGATTTATTCTGGAGTTGTGCAGTGAAGATAAAGAGGCAACGAATTCAATGGCATCTGCAACGACAAGCAGCTAAATCCAGGACACACAGAGCAGACAGCTTCTGAAAAATAGGGACCTGGGAAAGTGGGAAGAGTTTCCTAGCATGGATACATTGAGACATGCTTCAGTGATGACAGTCAGAACTGGAAGTACAGGGAAATTTAAAACAGAGATTTTCTGTTATCATTTCACCATAGATCTTGAAATAGAAAGCTATGTCAGGCTGTGCAGTGTCCTGGGCTGATATATCTTCAGAGACTGCTGCTACCACCACAGGTCTCTTCTTGCCCCAAAATCTCTGCTTTCTTCATTATGTGGTCATTATGTGCTGTAGGACTCTAATACGGATATTTGGGTCTCTTTTTGAAATAAATGTTAAATAAAACTCGACAGTCTTTCTCTACTGTTGTTTTCATCAGCTTTCACTGGTTACCTTATTCTGTTTTTGTTTGATTGCTTTTTTTTTTTTTTTTTTTTACCTTACAACTGTCATTTCTGATAATCTTCATGATATATGCAATAAATCTCCCCCTTAACCGAATTATAAATGAGGCTTTGGTGCAGGCTTTTTATATGATCAAAAGTTAGAAACAAAAATTGTGCAATATTCTGGAGATTTTTTTTTTTTTAAAAAAAAGTGACTAACAAAAGATGAACTGGTTTAAGCTGTAAAACACAGCATTTCCAGACACTTAAGGTGTATAGGGATATTTTTCCTTTTGATTGAATATAAAACAATCTTTCAGAAGGTTTGAAAATGTTGCTCTATTTTGATTTATTTATTTTTTCATTTTAGAAGAAACTGACAGAAAATAACACTTAAAAATACTTGTTCTAATGAAAAACAGACAAACAAAAAAATAAACAAACAAAAAGCAGTGACCTTGGTTTCAGTAATACAGGCAGAGAACAAAATTTAGAATATCTGATTGTACCACAACTTTTATGGTCCTTATAACTAAAACAAATGTAAATAAATAAATAAATAAATAAAGTCAAAGCAATTATTCTTCTTGTTTTTTACAATGTATTTTTACTACATTTAAAACATGCTCCCAATAAAAACACATTATCCATTCTTGGTTCATTCATTATCCATATTTTGCTTTGAATTTAAGGTGGTTTCCTATATATAAGTGATATTTGCATGACAGATGCAAATTTGGGATTAGGCAGCTCACCCCTGCACAGGTCTATGACAGGTCTATGACAATGCAATGAGTTTTATGCCTACTGCACCCTCTTCTGTGGTTTGTAGAGCTTAACTCCTGCACTTTCTCTGAGTGTCCACACGCAAAAAAAAGGCAAACAAGCAAACAGAAAAACAGCAAATTGGGAACACATTATAAAGAGTAAATTCTGTATGGTATTTTGATCCTCCTTCCATTAGAAAAAAAGCTCTGTGCATAAACTCTTATTCATCAATCCTCTTTACCTCTGGGTGAGAAAGTATTTTACTTTTTATCTTTTTAAAGATACAAAAGAGGACTAAGATGAACTTAAGAGTAGAATGAAGTAGATGTAGACAGTGAACTATTTAAAAGGCTAACACAGGACATCCCTAACACATGAAGATTTACAAGACTAAATAGCTAGAGATGTAATTCCTCTAGTAATGGCATGCTAATGGCAATATAGTGTTGGGCACAGAATTTCTGAGTGAGTAAAGAAAATGTTGCTTCCCCTTATCCATCAAAACAACATATATTTTCACATATATTATTAAGTAACAGCTATGATGTTCCCACCCTACCCCCCACCAAATCATTGCTGAAATTAGGTTGTACTGGGTCTGGCTGGGCTGTTAACTTTCCCTGCAGCAGCCCATACAGCGCTGCGCTCTGCACTTGTAGCTAGAACAGCAGTGGTCTCACACCAGTGTTGTGGCTGTTGCTGAGCAGTGCTGGCACAGCATCAGGACTCTCTCTGACCCTCCTAGGGGGTGGGCAAAAAGTGAGAAAGAAACATCAGCAGGGCAGCTGACCTAAACCAAACAAAGGGATATTCCATACCATATGATGTCACACTCAGCAATAAAAGGTGGAAAAAGGAAGAAGAGGGGAGGGGTGGGCTCTCGTTGTGAAAACGTCTGTCCTCCTCCCGAACACCGGCTATGTGCGTTGAGGCCCTGCTTCAAGGACGCGGTCAAGCATCACTCATTTGTAGGAAGTAGAGAGTAATTTCTTTCCTCTGCACTTCCACACAGACTTTACTTGTTTTGTTTTGTTATTCCTCTTCGCCCTCCCTCTTCCCCTTTCCCTTTTTTCCCTTTAGTTGAATTTTTTTAATTAATAATAATATTTCTTTAATTAAATTATCCTTCTCTCAACCCGTGAGTTGTTCTTTCCTTTACTTCTTCCCCTCCTCATCTGAGGAGGGGGAGTGAGAGAGCAGTTGTGGTGTTCAGCTGCCTAGCACCGTAAAACCACCACACTATGTTAGAATTATTATGCATAGGAAACTTCTTGACCTTGTTTTAATAATGAATTGTAGGTCACTTAAATTCATAGCTTTGGAGACCTACCTTGAAATCTAGCTTAACTTTTCTCAGAAATCAAACAGTTTCACAGGAGAATCAGCAGCAAGCCAGTCACTGGTTAACTGCTGGGACTGTAAAATTTTGGGTCAAGGAAGAATAATTCAGGGCATCTTTTGATTCCTGAAACTGGGTTGAGTTCACTTTGAAATTGGCCTATATTTCATTCACATGTAAAACTCCGACCACAATCCCTCTGAACTACTTTCAGCCTTATATAACTCTAATTCTAATTCCTGGCAGCAGACTGCATTTCCCGCTGTTTGCAGTGCAGAGCTAAGATGCACTCAGAACTTTGGGAAGCGGAGATCAAGGTTTCAAGGCTTTTACTTCCTAGATATTTTTTTTAAGGATTTATTGTCCTTCTTGACTGACTCATTCCTGTACAAGGTGAACATATATTATGAAAACTCATGAAACTATCAAAGCCGTCAAACAAAACCTGTCACATACCTCAGTAAAAGATCAAACATCTGCAACATTTTGATTAAACAATAAAAAAGTTTTGATATGGAAAGGAGATGAAGTGAGTCAGGTTGAAAAATTTCTTTCATTTAACTCCTCTTTTGGCCTTAGTGTATGTGAAAAATGTAATTCCTTTGCTGATACTCATACACATACATACAAGTTTTATGTACACTGTGACTTACTTTAATGGGATTTTTTTTTGTTGCTGGTAAGTATTTGACATTTAAACATAATATGGGGAGGAGAAGAATGGTAACAAAACACTTGATCTTCAAGTACATCTGAAGATTCTTATAGTATGTAGAAAAACAGGGATTAAAAGCACAGAAAATATATATATATATATATATTCATTCCATGATTCTGATAGATGTGTCTGCATACAAGAGGAAAAAAAAAAAAAAATCTTTTTAGCTTTTATTTTATTAAATTTGTCTGTCTCTTATGGTCAGCTTTTGAAGTTATACTGTAGTTTTGAAGCACTTGTTTAATCTCCTTTGTTAATTCCTCAGTGTTATTCTACCACTTACCCCTTTATGTTTGAATAGGCAGGCTTGTTTCTATCTCTGTGACCTACATATCTGAGGTTAAAATCTTTGGTTTTATCTCTGATAGAATAGTTTACATTGGGAAACTACTTACCTGTCCAGCAGTGTCTAGAATATCCAAATAGGCTGGTTCATCATCAATTCGGACTTGAGTTTTGTACGCATCCTCTGAAAAACACAGTGCAGTACAACTAAGCATAGGTATGGCTCAGTGAAAGGAAAATGCAATAGCATTGCTAGCTTGAAGTAGGATTTCCAAAAGCTCTCCAGTCTGATCTAACTTTGCTTTCTTTTGAGTCACAAAGTGCCCTTCTGAAATCCTACCATCACTGAAAATATTTTCTACTGCACTACCTCAAAATACCGTACCAGTAAATTTGCCTGGGTTGAAAAGGATAGGCCATAGGTGTTGCTTAAGTCACAAAGCTTCAGAGGCTTTGTACTGGGGCTAGGCACCAGACTGTTTTTTACTTACCACAAGCACACTTCCACAGAGCTTTTCCATTAAAAAATTTCAAGGTAAACATTGTATAAATTACTGAGAGTCTCCCTTGCACTGAAGAGGGCTTCTAGATTAGATTTGTCAGAGCAATTAATTAGGCCTCTACATCTCTATATCTCTGGACAGGATGCCAATGAAATTTTAAAAAATAAATTCTGTAATCAGTACCCTCACACTCATCATGGCTTGGGATAGAGGAGGGATAAACAGTTCTTGGTGGACTGTTTCGTTAGTGTTTTCATGCTAAATTTGGAAAGAGAAAAATAAAAAAGGTGAACTTCTATTTTCAGAACCTATTTTCCTCACATGTCAATTGCATTCCCCTCTCAATATTTTTATTTCCTTCTTAAGGTTAAATAGAGCTCAGATATCAGGTCATGTTTGTACTTGAAATAGTCCTAGAAATTATCTGTGTTGTTTAATTAAACAATAACACATAGCAATCTGAGTGGCTTTGGTGACTGATTTTATTCTTTGGCTGTGCACTGAGGCATGAAGACAAGACGAGTGCATTTAATGTATCTGAGAAGTGCCATTAACCAGCATGAACATATGGCTCAGTTCCATGGCTCAGTCCTGCAAGCCCTGGCTGCCAGAGACCCCTGGAGGATTTAGGCTCTCGATGGGATTATTTTGTAGGTATCAGGACTTCTTAAGACATTCAGATTTGTGGCCTATATATCTTGCATTATATGACACTACAGAAGCATCTAAAAGCCTGGTTTCTATCTTATCTTCACAAAGGAAAAATAATAAATAAAGCTTTAAAATATGAAGTATTCTGAATGGTACTAACATGGTTCACCCCTGTATAGTCAGTGGCAGTCTATCTTTAATGACATAATCACATACAGTAATTTCCATGAATCTCCTATTTCTTTTAGGTCTTAGTTTAGCAAATTAATTAGGAATGTACCTTGCTTTAAACAAATACCACTGATCATCCCACTGATATTAGGATGACCCAGAGGCTTAATTAAATATATGATACATTGCCTAGCTGAGAAAGCCAAAGCACTCCAACCTGCATATGCTTCATTCAATAGATCTCTTTCTAGATATTGCTGAATAAGAAGCTGTATGCCAAACTTTATAGACTGAACTAGGCTGTTTATATGATCTGTAATCTACTATGGCCCAGCAATGATGCACACAGTATTAATTTCTTTTAACCATTATGAAAATAAAAATATATTAAAATATGTAGTATTAGAAATAATATTTCCTTCACATAAATAATATGAATAATATAAAGTATAATTAATATATTGCTATGCAGGTGGGTGTCCATTTGCATTACATTCTTGACATATCACTCACATAACTTTTGCTTGCACTTTTTGCTCCTCAGCTGGATAGTTTAAAGCCAAAATGCTGTGGTCCTATTTCTCTCTTCACTTAGACCAACATGAGTTTGATGCAGTAGCTTCAAAGTAGATGCTGCAGATAGAAATTTGCCTACTTAAATGCAGCCTGGACAAAAATGAAGCTGGAATCTAGGGAACCCATGTCTTATTTGCTAAGGAAAGGAATAGGGAGTTCAGAGCTAGTTATAACTAAATGACTAACCTCTCAATGTATCAGGGCTTTCAGTAAGTAAATGGACAGGTATCCACATGTCTAATACCCTGCCGAGCTTCTCCAGGTGTACTCTGAATATAATGCCACTGTAATCTATAACGTTATAGCTATGAAAAACTGGAGCAAGGCTTTGGAACAAAGGTAAGAATGTGTTTATAAACCTTTTTCTTTTCAAAGAGAACACAGCATACAAACCCAGTGTCCTATTTTCATCTATTCTGTTTTCTCAAACTACTGACTTTAAAAAAAAAAAAAAAAAAAAAAAAACTTACAAAGATATGCCAGAATCACTGTCCCATTTTCATTTTTAATATATGCTAACTTTTGCTGGTATTGGTGAAACATATTCTATTGAACATTGACCAAGCACATGAATCTAGTTTTCTAAGTGATTCTGTTTGGAACATGTATTTTACTTGTAGAATTTGCCTTTGCCCCAAGAAATGTTGAGATGAAACAGGAAAGACGCATGACTTTCATTTGTAATATTCTTTCTCTGTATAAGAAGGATACAAATAATTTTTAAAAGTTTAAAATATTCTCATCTGGGGTCTGCTAAGCAGTGGTATTCTCAACCTTTATTTGAATGGGAAAGAGAAGGGAGATTTAACACCTACTTTTCTTATGGAACTCACTTGAGAGGAAGTCCTAACAGCAAATGTTATCTTGAACCCACACCCTCACATCAGATATCAGATTATAGCAGCCACTCATGACCAATCAGCTTTGTAATGCTCAAACAGAGCCAGCTTTTTGAGAGACACTGCCTTTCCATTTACCCTGTGTATTTGCTGACCTTCTGGGCTTTTAGGACATTTTTTATTTTTATTTTTTTCCAGCAGAGGAAGTAGAAGGAAGATGCGTACATCAAAAATCATGCTTCCTATCTCATGTTGTACAGACCTACAAGAAGAGCTAGGGGAAGAGCTGTACCACTTAGTTGTGGTCTACTAATGTAATTCTTTTTAACTGGGATTTAATCTGAGGTAGTAATGGAAATAGAGCCGAGTAAGGGATTAGGCAGGTAAACACTTTTATTTTACTCAGTAGAACTCTAGGGCAGAAGCAGATCCAGAGTTAAGCATGTTAAACAGACTTAACGTTTTTTAAATGTGGACATAGAATAACAGAAGGGAAGATGTTTCACAAATATAGGAAACAACGTGTATAGGAAACAAAACAGAAAACTCTTCCTCAGGTGAAATAGTAAGCTTGCTGTCTAATCTCATCACTTCAGAAATTACTCATATTATTAAAAATGCTGCCTGGTATATTTACACTGTTTATAATGTTTGAGCATGTTACATTTTCTTTCACCTAATTAATTTATATAATACTCCCTTTAAAGTTAATTGGGAGCTGTTAAGCCACATGTATCTGGATTTTACATACTACAGCTTTAAGGAGTGATCTTTCTAAAATTTATTAAAAGGTCAAACTGTGGCTAGAGTTTCAAAATAGCACTAGCATGAGGTACAAAAAAAAAAAAAAATAGAGAATAATAATCAGATATCAGACAATAAATCACACACTCAGACAATAATTGCATTTCTTATATTAAGTTCAATATGTCTCTTTTTGTGAATCCATCTGTGAGGTTTTGTCTTTTGGTTTAGGTAAAATGTAGCAGAAATAAAGGATATTATAAGAAACAATTGGGGATGGAGCCTATTGCTCTTGCTGTGAGATATAACAATGACCCAAATAGAGACAGTAAGAATTAGCATTTTATAGGTATCAACGAAAAAAAGGAAAACAAAACTTCTGTGTCAATGGGTAATCTTTGTAACAGGTAACTGATTTATGAACTGGATAATTAAATATCTGGCAAATATATATATATATATATATATATATATATAAAAAAAAAAAAACTATGCTGTGTTTATTTTTTTCTCTCATATATAATGCAGACTTATTTAAGAATAATATTTCCTACAAACATTGAAACTAAATATGAAAATAGATTTAAAAAACAACAACAACAACAACAACAAAAAAAAAAAAAAACAGCTTAAACACTATACTGTGTGGCTTGATCTGTTATTGACTTTATTATTTTGTGTGGTGAATAGAGGGATCAGGAAACAAACAGAGCTCCACCTGTTATCTAACTGACACCTATTATTTTATTATTAATATTTATTTAGGGAGGAAAAAATCTCATTTAAGCCAAGAAAAAATATTTTCTCATAAGGCATGTTTAACATGTTTTCATAATTGATTGTCCTTTGCAGTATTATTAAGGAAAAATAAAAGCTTCCTTAAGCCTTTTGTTATTAATATTATTATTTTGTAAAATGAATACATTCTCTTTTTTCAGCTTTCCTTTCTTAAAGGACATCATTTTGGAGACAGAAGAACAATAATTAATGCAGGCTCGTGTTGCTATCAGTTATCTTAGAACTGGAGAAGCCAGATTCATAAAAAATATATCAAAGCCCTTTTTCAGCTATGAGCAGGTAACTGCTTTATGACAAATAGATTTGGATGCTATACAATTTAAACTGTTGTTGGAATGGAATTTTCATCTGCTTCACAGATGTGTTCCAGTCCCTGAAATATAGGTCAGTTGCCCCTTTCTTCCATTTGTTAATTCTGCTTATGTTACTTCCAAATAAATATTCTCTCCTATTCTCTGTCTTCTACACTATCAACTGCAGATTTTCTCATATACAGATGAGCCAAAGTGTATTTGCTTTGGTTAAGGAGGTGCCAAACCAGCAGAAGGGAGTCCAAGCTCAGTCAGTCACACCTGGAGTTCTGACTCTTGTTGTTCTCTGTGTGTGCCAAAGAGACAGCAGGATATGCAGCTCTTGGTGTGCTTAGATTATCTGCTACATATGCATTTTAATTCAGAGATGCTCCTGAATATAGAATGATTATGAATCTTTGGCTGTTTGAATGTTGTTTTTGTTAACAATAAGGAATTTTTAAATAAGAGGAGAGCGGATGAACAGCGGATGAACAGCGGATGAAACCACTATACCAGTCATGTATCTCCCTGAGATAAACATGTACCATGTATCTCTGAGATAAACACGCACATCTCATAGGAATTGTCCATCAAAATATATTGGTCTTATGGTTTCCCTTAGCATATAATTATTCTTCTGAAGTATGAATGTTCTATAACTTGGGTGAGCATTGTTATCAGCATTTTGCAGACAAGGACATCAAGTCACATAGGTTGCCTTCCTACGAACTACGCACACCTGATAAGCAATGAATGGCTTAGAAGAGCAGAACTGACAGATTTGATTGCCTTGTATTCTGAAAATACTCCTGTATATAGCACTATCCTTTGAAATGAGGCAAGTAGGAAAATTAAGCATGTACCCACAACATCAGACTAGTAGCTACGATACTTAAATATTCTTTCATCAATTTCACCTGGTGGTACACAATTCTGTTATAACAGCAATTAAAAATACCTCAGATGATCCTTTCCAATATTGATGCTTTTTATTTCTTAGAATTGACCTGCATGTGACACTATGCTGTTATTTGTTTTAGCTTTGTCAGAACTCTCAGATTTTGCTTAGGTTTGTATTAACCACACCAGTTGCCTGCTTCCTCTTATGCAAGTGATTGCAACAAACATCATCGTTCCAGGCAGTAGAATCTTGCTGAAGGTTTGTAGCACACAAAAAGGATGGCCACTGCCTTTCCAAACCCGCAGATGGAAACTCTTTCTTCAGTAACT
This sequence comes from Oxyura jamaicensis, assembly GCF_011077185.1. Lineage (NCBI taxonomy): Eukaryota > Metazoa > Chordata > Aves > Anseriformes > Anatidae > Oxyura > Oxyura jamaicensis. Next base: position 4,988,179 of record NC_048926.1, on the reverse strand, counting down.
ACACACTTGAAGCATCTCTGCTGTTTATATTTCTATGCAAGAGAAGCAAGTAATGCAACATTTACTATAGTTAGTATCTTTGTGATAGCCTTATTCTTATAAAAAGACTGTAGTGTAGGCCTTGAGAAAATTAAAATAATCTTAGAAGAAGAAAAACATTAGTCATGTTAAGTGCTTATTATAAAAGAAATTCATACATTTATTCATTACATTCAGTTGTATGATGAGAAACACAGCATTTTCTATCTTTCAGTTTTCATTTTAGCATTCAAATTATCATAAACATATTTTCAAATAAGATATTAAACCAAGGTCTTGGCTACATACATCTTTAGAAAACATTCTGTAATATTGTTTCCAAATGGCCTTTCTAAATTCAAGTGCATATTATTGTTGTACACTACAACTCTCCTTATTAATTTAATTTGAAGATGCAACTCTCTGTTTCCTTTATTTAGCTTTTTTTCACATTATGACATGTTCTTAACTACCATGTTGTTTTAGTGGTTCCTGTATTTCCAGCAGCACGTAAAAATAAATTTGTGAATGCTCATAAGATATTTCATGATTTCAAGGAGTAAGAATTCAAACAGAACAACAGGGAATAGATTCCATATGTTGGAAAACAAATAATAGAACCCTTCTTAACTTTTAGTTCATTTTGTCCTCCTGAAATAAGTTGTGCTTCAGTGGAAAGCAGAACCATAGTTAGACCATGCCCACTTCCTCAAATAAACCTCTGCACTTACTTAATCCTTGTACCATCAGTGAAAAGTGGTTCTTAAATAGCTGCAGGGACAGGCCTAACTTCCCTGTTAAGCACTCAGAATCACTGCATCACAATAAAGACCTAAATTTATCTCCAGTCGGTCCCATGCAGTTTGTCTATTCATTATTATTAGTTTTTTAATGGAACTCTCTTCATCCTCATACTTGGTGTCACTTCTTTCCTAACCTAGTCTCTGGCTGCCATTGATGGTACTCTCTGTCTAGTTACAATAACAAAACTAAAATCATCCTCAGTCTAATAGGCATTGTGTTTGGTTCTCACCTCACTGCAGTATTCTTATTTTAATGTCATTATGTATCTGTCTTAAAACAGCTGCTCTCAAATTAAGTTTTTCCCTCTTGTTGGGCTGCCTAATGTTTCAGATTTATGTTCTGCAGGGCAAGACAGATAACACACAGCTGCTCAAGCAGCTTGATTGATTTCCTGCATTGGGTACTTACACCACAGCTTTCCCAGTGACCTGAAATGCACTCAGTGCCTTCCAAATTGTGAAATGGCTTATCCAGTTGCACTTTCTGTCTTGTTCTCTTTTCCTTTTTTTTTTTTTTTTTTTTTTTACAGTTGTGCCTATAGATACATACAAGTACCTCTTCTTCAACGTCAGCTTGTAGTTTCATTACCCTTTCCTTCTTTGCTGAAAAGCAGGGGAATCAAAAGCAGCTTAATCTCACTTAGTCTGTGGTAGGCACAAAAAGATGCATTATCTGTACTCTGAATTTTGTGTGAACAGAAATCTGAGTGAATTGAACTCTGAGTCAATTATATTTGTTTTGTTTTCTCCCATTAGGTCCTCATTATCATGCTGTTTCCTAACAAACCAGTTGGAACAAGAAACAATGACCTGGGTCACTTTCAAGAATCATGAAAATCAAGAATGATTATATTGAGAGCGCATGAGAGAGGCTTTCATCTGCACGTACTCAGCAAGAAAGAGACAAAATACAGCAAGTTAAAAGTAAGACATTCACTTTTCAGCAAAGAAGGTCAAGAATGTGAGACCTAAATAGCCAGCACGGCAAACTGATTGCTACAGTCTCTGCTCGCACAATACCTTAGACGACATCAGATATCTCTTCAGTGAGGGCTAAAGATTTTTTGTAGTGCATATACATTATATAACAACAACATAAGTGTTGTTGTTAACAGCTTAAATGTTGATAACAGCTTCAGTCTGCTTTTGTGGTAGTAAATGCACCACAGAAATCAGCTAGAGTCACCTAACATTTACAATAATGCTGACAAGAACCCCCTTGGCCTTCACTACTGTTTCATGATTTCAAGGAGTAAAGATACAAATAGAACAACAAGGAATAGATCTATCTGTAAGTTCTCCACTACTACTTGGCCTCCATACAGTGAACACTTTCATGTTGCTGAGTCGGATATATTACACATCTTTTACTTCAGTTCTGATTCAATATTCTGATCCAACAGATTCTGAAGTCAACAGATCCTTGTACACTAATTACTGATATTTATCTTTTCCCATGTTTTGCCATTATAGGTAGATTAGACATACACACATAAAAAAAAAATATCCATGTCTTTTCACAGGCGTGAGCATAGGTGCACATGTACCTAAATATACAAACATGGAGAGAAATGTAAGACAGAGTACCCAGATGTGCTGGAGAACAAGTCTTACAAGGAGCAGCTGAGGGAGCTGGGACTGTTTAGCCTGGAGAAGAGGAGGCTCAGGAGCGACCTTATTGTATTGCACTCTACAGGTACCTGAAAGGAGGCTGTAGAGAGGTGGGGGTTGGTCTATTCTCCCATATGCCTGGTGACAGGACGAAGGGGAATGGGTTAAAGTTGCGCCAGGGGAGGTTTAGGTTGGATATTAGGAAGAACTTCTTTCCTGAATGGGTTGTTAGTCACTGGAATAGGCTGCCCAGGGAACTGGTTGAGTCACCATCCCTGGAGGTCTTGAAAAGACATTTAGATGTAGAGCTTAGGGATATGGTTTAGTGGAAGATTTGTTAGCGTTAGGTCAGAGGTTGGACTCGGTGAGCTTGGAGGTCTCTTCCAACCTAGACTATTCTGTGATTCTGTGATTCTGTGCAAGAAGAGAGTATCATCAATTAATCACTGTGTTGACTATCTGTAATGGGCAAAGTTAATTAACTAATCCTGAACAAATTCAGGACAAGGAGCAAACTGATTTTCTTTTTAAAAGTCCTAGAAAAGTGTCTTCTGAGACAGAAACATAGGATATTTTTATTTTCTGGTTGCAGGTATGCATGTTCCCCTTAAAATGAAATTATTGGTAAAAGCAAAATTCATGTTCACAAGAGCCCATGAAAAATATGATCATAAGATGCAAAGGCGATCAGCTCCGGGGCAGACATGTTCTGCAGCGGAGCAGGGGACCGAGGCGGGCAGGGCTTTTTGTCCGGCATCAAGGCCACTCGGGGGAGCCACCGGGACCCGGCAGTCCTCGCGAGGGAGGCTGACGAGGCGCGGGCGGAGCCAGCAGCGCCCCCTCCCAGGCTGTTTAAAAGTTGCCCCTAGGGAGCGCGAGCGACCAGGAGCGCGGTGAACAGGACGGGCAAACAGGGCGTGGCGCGTCGAAGGGCGTGGCGAGGCAGTTCGCGCGGGCAGGGCGAGCGGGGGGCCCATCGTCGCTCTGTTGCAGCTGCCTCTCCCTTCGGTGCTTGTAACCTGCTTGCGTAGAACCTGACCATGGTATCAACCAGGCAGAAAACCGTGGCCTCCGCATCTCGTGCGGCATCTCCAGCCACGGTCACCAGTGTGGCTACTCAGACAGAGGGCTCGGGGAAACACGCAGCCGTCCAGGTCCTGGGCTGCAGAGTGTGCCCCAGCCTTCTGTTGGTCTCCGACAGCAGTGGAGGGTATGCCTGTGGGAGGTGTGCCCAGGTTGAAGAACTGCTCAGCCAGGTAGCGGAGCTCCGGGAGGAGGTGAACAGGCTCAGGATCATCAGGGAATCAGAGATGGAAATTGACTGGTGGAGGTGTACTCTACCCTCTCTGAGGCAGGCTCACGAGCCTGCCACAGCACAGGCGTCTCCTGTTATGCAGAAGACGGAGGTTCCCTCCTCCTGCCAGGCAGAGGGAGGAGACCTAGATCAAGGGGAGGAATGGAGGCAGGTGCCTATTCGGGGTGGTAGGCGAGCCCTCTCTCTGCCCACCTCACCTTCTCATCTACCCTTAAATAATCGATTTGAAGGACTAGAACAAGACAATCTGAATGACATAGTAGATAAAAACCCGTCCCAGTTGGAGGGGACGCCTAAGACAAGGCGACCTACACATCGCACTGCAACATCATCCTTCAAAAAAGAAAGAAGGGCTATTGTTATGGGGGGCTCCCTTCTGAAAGGGACAGAGGGACCGATATGCCAACCGGACCCAACCCGCAGAGAAGTCTGTTGCCTCCCTGGGGCTCGGGTGAGAGACTTTGCCACGAAAGTCAAGCGCCTGGTACGGCCCACTGACTACTACCCGCTACTGGTCTTTCAGGCTGGTAGCGATGAAGTAGCAACGAGAAGTCCGAAGGCGATCAAAAGAGACTTTAGGGATTTGGGGCAACTACTTAGAGGATCAGGGGCGCAGTTGTGTTTGCCTCTGTCCTTCCGATAGGGGGGATCGAAGCTGAAAGGCGTGCTGTTCACATAAACTCGTGGCTTCGAGACTGGTGTGACCGGCAGAATTTTGGGTTTTTTGATCACGGGAAGGTATATGCTACACTGGGCCTAATGGCACTGGATGGGATGCGCCTCTCTCGGAGAGGGGTAAGGATCTTTGGTCAGGAGTTGTCAGGGCTGATAGATAGGGCTTTAAACTAGAGTCGAAGGGGGAAGGGGCTAAAACCAGGCACGCCGGTGAAGACCTAAGGGATGGTACGCTAGAATCAGAGGGGCTGTGTGCCAGTGAGGTCCTTCGGTCAGATCCACAAGGTGCTGAGTGTAAGGAGATGCACCTGAAGTGCTTCTACACGAACACACGCAGCATGAGGAATAAAATGGATGAGCTAGAAGTCCTGGCCCAGTCCCACAACCACGACATCATCGGCATAAGTGAAACCTGGTGGGATGAGTCCTGTGACTGGGGTGTTGCGATAGATGGTTACAGGTTCTTCAGGAGGCAGGCAGGGTAGGCGAGGTGGTGGGGTGGCGATGTATGTGAAGCAGGGGCTGGACTGTGTGGAACTTCAGGTCAGCAATGGCAAAGTTGAGAGCCTCTGGGTAAGGATCAAGGGACGAATGAATAAAGGTGATGTCGTTGTGTGGGAGTCTATTACAGACCGCCTGGCCAAGACGATAGCGCCGATAAATTATTCTTTACAGAACTAAGAGAGGCCTCGAGATTAACTCCCCTTGTCCTTATGGGGGACTTCAACTTGCCGGACGTTAACTGGGAGTGCCACACGGCTGACACGAGCAAGTCCAGGAGGTTCATGAAGCACCTAGATGATAACTTCTTGGTGCAGGTGCTAACGGAGACAACTAGGAAAGGTGCCCTCCTAGACCTGTTGCTAGAAAACAGAGAGGGTCTGGTGGGAGATGTGGTGATTGGTGGCCGCCTTGGTCATAGCGACCATGAAGTGGTTGAGTTCAAAATTTACGGTGACAGAAGGAAAAGTGCAACCAAAACCTCATCCCTAGATATGGGGAAAGCGGACTTCAGGCTGCTCAGGGAACTAGTCAGCAAGGTCCCCTGGGAAACTGCTCTTGAAGGCCTCGATGTACACCAGTGCTGGTCATTCTTTAAGCGATGCCTCCTAGAAGCACAAGATCAGGCAATTCCTAAATATCGCAAGTCAGGCAGGCGGGGCAGGAGGCCGGCGTGGCTGACCAGGAACATTCTAATGGAGATTAGGCGGAAACAGAGAGTGTTTTGCTACTGGAAGGAGGGCCAGGTGTCATGGAAAGAATACAGGGATGCTGTTCGTGTTTGTAGGGAGAAAGTTCGTGTGGCCAAAGCACACCTAGAGTTGAAGCTGGCTGTGTCTGTGAGAGAAAACAAAAAGGTTTTTTTTAGATATGTGAATGGAAAAAGGAGAACTAAAGAATACATAGGGCCGCTCCTTGATAGGGAAGGCCTCCTCACAGACAATGACATAGGCAAAGCAGAGACGCTTAATGCCTTCTTTGCCTCTGTCTTCATGATGGGCTTCGGGACCCAGGGTGCCCCGAGCTGGAGGACCGGGACGGTGGGGATGACAAACTCCCAACCGACCCTGAACGTGTGCGGGATTTGCTACTCCACCTGGATCCCTACAAGTCTATGGGTCTGGATGGGATTCATCCCCGGGTGCTGAAAGAGCTGGCGGACGTCATCGCGGAACCTCTCTCAATTATTTTTCAATGATCCTGGGAATTTGGAGAGGTCCCGGTAGACTGGAAGCTGGCAAATGTTGTGCCGATTTTCAAGAAGGGTCAGAAAGAAGACCCTAGCAATTACAGGCCTGTCAGTCTCACGTCAGTGCCTGGTAAAATCACGGAGAAGATGGTTCTCGAACTTATTGAGGCGCACCTGGGGGACAAAGCAGTCATTGGTCCCAGCCAGCATGGGTTTGTGAAGGGTAGGTCCTGCCTAACTAACCTGATTTCCTTTTATGATAAGATCACCCATTTGGATGATGAAGGGAAACCAGCTGATGTGATTTTTTTTGACTTCAGCAAGGCTTTTGACACGGTCTCCCATAGGATCCTACTGGACAAAATGTCCACCATACAGCTAAATAAAAACATCATACAATGGGTGAGCAATTGGCTAACGGGCAGGGCCCAAAGGGTTATGGTAAATGGGGCTGCATCAGGCTGGCGGGCGGTCACCAGTGGGGTCCCTCAAGGCTCCATTTTAGGGCCGGTACTTTTCAATATTTTTATAAACGATCTGGATGTAGGAATAGAAGGTATTTTGAGCAAGTTTGCTGATGACACCAAACTTGGAGGAGTCGTGGACTCGAATGAGGGTGGAAAGGCCTTGCAGAGGGATCTGGATAGGTTGGAGAGCTGGGCGATCACCAACCGTATGAAGTTCAATAAGAGCAAGTGCCGGGTCCTGCACCTGGGACGGGGAAACCCTGGCTGCACGTACAGACTGGGTGATGAGACGCTGGAGAGCAGCCCAGAAGAGAGGGATCTGGGGGTCGTGGTAGACAGCAAGTTGAATATGAGCCAGCAATGTGCCCTGGCAGCCAGGAGGGCCAACTGTGTCCTGGGGTGCCTCAAGCACGGCATCGCTAGTAGGTCAAGGGAGTTGATTGTCCCGCTCTCCTCTGCGCTGGTGCGGCCTCACCTCGAGTACTGTGTGCAGTTCTGGGCACCACAGTATAAAAAGGATATGAAACTGTTGGAGGGTGTCCAGAGGAGGGCTACGAAGATGGTGAAAGGCCTGGAAGGGAAGACGTATGAAGAACGGCTGAGGTCACTGGGCCTGTTCAGCCTGGAGAAGAGGAGGCTGAGAGGAGACCTCATCACAGTCTACAACTTCCTCGTAAGGGGGTGTCGAGAGGCAGGAGACCTTTTCTCCATTAACACCAGTGACAGGACCCGCGGGAACGGGGTTAAGCTGAGGCAGGGGAAATTTAGGCTTGACATCAGGAGGGGGTTCTTCACAGAGAGGGTGGTTGCACACTGGAACAGGCTCCCCAGGGAAGTTGTCACTGCACCGAGCCTGTCTGAATTTAAGAAGAGATTGGACTGTGCACTTAGTCACATGGTCTGAACTTTTGGGTAGACCTGTGCGGTGTCAAGAGTTGGACTTGATGATCCTTAAGGGTCCCTTCCAACTCAGGATATTCTATGATTCTATGATTCTATGATTCTATGAAGAGTATAGAATCATAGAATCATATAATGTCCCGGGTATGAAGAGATCCATACAGATCATCAAGTCCAACTCCTGGTACTGCACAGGTCTACCCAAAAGTTTAGAGCATGTGACTAAGTGCACAGTCCAATTACTTCTTAAATTCAGACAGGCTTGGTGAAGTGACTACTTCACTGGGGAGCCTGTTCCCATGTGTGACCACCCTCTCGGTGAAGAACCTCTTCCTGATGTCTAGCCTAAACTTCCCCTGTCTCAGCTGCACCCCGTTCTCACAGGTCCTATCTCTTAAGGAGAATAGGCCAGCTGCCTCTCCACTCCCCCTCGCAAGGAAGTTGTAGACCACGATGAGGTCCCCCCTCAACCTCCTCTTCTCCAGGCTGAACAGGTCCAGTGACCGCAGCCGCTCCTCATATGTCTTCCCCTCTAGGCTCTTCATCATCTTCGTCGCCCTCCTCTGGACACTCTCCAACAGTTGAATGTCCTTTTTGTACTGTGGTGCCCAGAACTGCACACAGTACTGAGGTGAGGTGAGGCCGCACCAGTGCAGAGTACAGCAGGACGATCACTTCCCTCGACCGACTAACAATGCTGTGCTTGATGCACCCCAGGATATGGTTGGCTCTCCTGGCTGCCAGGGCACACTGCTGGCTCATGTTCAGCTTGCTATAAACCACAGACCCCAGATCCCTCTCTGTGGGGCTGCTCTCCAGCATCTTGTTGCCCAGTCTGTATGTATGGACAGGGTTGACCCATCCCAGGTGCAGGACCTGGCACTTGCTCTTGTTAAATTTCATGTGGCTGGTGATCACCCAGTTCTCCAACATGTCCAGATCTCTCTGCAAGGCCTTTCCACCCTCAGCCGAGTCTACAACTCCTCCAAGTTTGGTGTCGTCAGCAAATTTGCTCAGAACACCTTCTAGTCCTACATCCAAATCATTTATAAAAGCATTGAAGAGGACTGGCCCTAAAATGGAGCCTTGAGAGACCCTACTAGTGACCATCCACCAGCCAGTTGTGGCCCCATTTACCACAACACTTTGAGCCCTGCCCATCAGCCAATTGCTCACCCATCGTATGATGTTTGTGTTAAGTTGTATGCTGGACATTTTGTCCAGTAGGATCCTATGGGAAACCATGTCAAAAGCTTTGCTGAAGTCCAAAAAGATCACATCAGCTGGTTTCCCTTCATCATCCAAATGGGTGATCTTAGCATAAAAGGAAATCAATGTTTTTAGGCAGGACCTACTCCTCATGAACCCATGTTGGCTGGGACCAGTGACTGCATCGTTCACCAGGAGTGCTTCAATAAGTTCGAGAACCATCTTCTCCATGATTTTACCAGGCACTGACGTGAGACTGACAAGCCTGTAGTTGCCAGGGTCTTCTTTCTTACCCTTCTTGAAAATTGGCACAACATTTGCCAGCTTCCAGTCTACTGGGACCTCTCCAGATTCCCAAGATCTTTGAAAAATAATTGAGAGAGGTCCCACAATGACATCAGCCAGCTCTTTAAACACCCTGGGATGAATCCCATCCGGACCCATGGACTTGTAGGGATCCAGGTGGAGCAGCAAATCCCGCACGTGCTCAGGGTCAGGTGGGAGTTTGTCATTCCTCCAGCTAATGGGCATTGTCATCACAGTCCTTCAGCTCAAGGCACGCTGGGTCCTGAAGCCCATCATCAGTGTTGAAGACAGAGGCAAAGAAGGCATTAAACATCTCTGCTTTGCCTGTGTCATTGTCTGTGAGACCTTTCCCATCAAGTAGAGGACTTATGTTTTCTTTGGTTCTTCTTTTTCTTTTCACATCTGTACTGGGTCTGGCTGGGATGTTAACTTTCCCTGCAGCAGCCCATACAGTGCTGCGCTCTGCACTTGTAGCTAGAACAGCAGTGGTATCACACCAGTGTTGTGTCTGCTGCTGAGAAGTGCTGGCACAGCATCAGGACTCTCTCTGACCCTCCTAGGGGGTGG
>NC_048926.1:4950105-4963618 GCF_011077185.1 Oxyura jamaicensis | reverse complement strand
ATTTTTAAAAAGCAGCATTATAAATTCATAGTAATTCAGAGAGTGTAACTGTATAAATAAATAAAAATAAAAAATAAAAAAAAACACTTGTTCAGCCTATACATATTATAGAGAAATAAATCTGTGTGCAGTGACATTGATATTTTCTATATTATCTGTTGTCAGATGTATTATTTCTAAGTACTCTCTATGTTTGGACACTTTGATTTCCAGGACACCTGTTTTTTTTTTTTTTTTTTTTTTTTTTTTTTTTCCGTGACAGATTTTTAGGCACCTCCATCTGATAACTGATAGTGGTTTATGAAGAATATGAAGAATAAATTTATGCCTAATGTGATCTGTCTAGTTTGCTCAGAGACGCAGAGGCAGCTAACAGAGATGCTGTTCATATGGTTTATGCCTACACATTTTGAGCATTCTGAGGGCTTGAACCACAAATGAATTCAATTTGTTTCACTACCTTCTGCTTTTCCTTGCCAAGAAAAGAATCCTTTTTTTTTTTTTTTTTTTTTTTTAGCGAACCTCTTTTTGTTTGATCTTGATCTGCTTAGTTCTTTTTGGACCCATGCCTTCTTTTTCACAATATCTGTTGTTAAAACTGAATCTGGAATTCTCGGAGGATACACAGAACATATGGTAAATATTTTTCCTCTCTCCTGGGACAATCCTAAATCACTACATCAGTTATATCCACATTAAACCCACAGTATCTAAAAAGAATGAAACCATTTGGAAATATTATAGTGACTTTCTACCATAAAATGCAAAATATCAGGTACTGGGACTTAGACAATTTCTCCCTCTCAGAACACTGGGCATGCACATGCATCATCAAGCCTTGCAGAGGAACAGGTTGCACACAGTGTTCTGCAGGCATATCTGGGAAGAAATTTATGTTGTTTAATGCCATGTGTGACAATATTGACTTTTATGTGCCTGATCCTCGTCTCAGCACAGAGCTGTACATAAGCTGATTTGGCTACATATACAATGAACCTGGAGAGGTACAAAATTTTAGAAAGATGTTCACTCTCCACTCAACTAAATGTCTTATGTCAGCTGGTGGTGGAAACAGTGAGTAAAACTCATTTATATTTGAATCTTGGCCTAAAAAATACTTCAATTACAGCTCTTTGACAAGGGTTTGGCCCCCAGGCTCCCTCCTGATCACCAGGGTAAAGAACCTGATGCCTTTAGTACTTGACACCTGCTGCAAGGGGAATAGTACCCTCTGCAAGAAGCAGGTTACATGGCTTTGTATTCTCAGACAGAAGGAATTGAGATATTCTTTGACTTTTTTTCAGCACTGGGTTTCAATGTGAAATAAGGAAATTGGGGTATAAAATGTGGGAGCTGGAACACATCTTCCCCTGTATGTTCTTTGATATAACAAGTAGCACTTTCTGTTAAACCCTACTGAACGTTGGTAAAACAATCATTTTTTAAGAGCAGGTGTACCAGGTGTACTCTCTGAGGAAAAGGAATGCCTAGCTTTTGGCTGCTAATAGCAGAGCCTTTACTCTGTGAGGATGGCGCACAAGCAAGTTTCAGAGTATCAAGTCTGAGGTACAACAACAGCTGTGTTCAGATTTACCACATATTCCACAGTCTTGGCTACTGGATATGGAAGTTAGTTCTGAATGACTGTCAGAAGTTGTAAGAATACTTCCCAGACCAAAAAGGAATCTCAGTCATCACTGGCATGAAACCGTGCAAATCCAGATGGAGCCTGGGGAATTAAACTGGCTTATAGCCAAATATGTCTGGGCTCTCCAGCAGGTCAGCTGCCTCAGCTGGGATATGCTGGCTCTTTCAGTATTACCAACAGCAGAGCCAAAGTCATTTTTCAGAGAGAATTAATTCTGAAAATTAATAGGAAAATGTTATGGACATTCCATGGTGTTTTATAAAAATAATGTTCTTGAAACTTCCTTTTTTTTTCCTTATCCATAATCCTTTTTTCTTTCAAATTAACACTCACACTTAATGAATCCAAACCATCATGAGGTACTGTTGTGACTATTTTACTTTCGAAATCCAAATAATACTACTGCATGATTTTATGAATCTATAAATTAGATAACTTTAACTCTAATTTAAGCCACACACAAGTGCTGTATTAAAATGTGGTTTTAAAGGAGGATATTAAAAGAGAATAAATGGATAAGACTGATATTTGAATAAATACATATGCATGTACAAGTGGAGTCAGTTAAAAAAAAAAATGTATATGACAAAGAAAAAAGAAAAAAAGGAAAAAAAAAAAAAAAAAAAGGAAAAATGAACCTTTAAATCCATAGCAGATATTGTAAAATGGTTAGAATTGCAAGTTTCCTGAAAAAAATAATGAATATTTTATAACACTGTGAAGATCATTCCATTTAAATTGGGCATGTACATCACCTGGCAGCTATGATAAGTAAAAGGATCATTGTTTCAGATTAGTAGTATCTTCTTTGTATCCATCTGGGGCTAAGCAAATGCAGATTGCCTCAGATTAATAAATATGCCCAAAACGCATTGGTAACTATATAACTTCAAAGTTCTCTTGTGTTTTCAAAATAAAAAGGGGGGTTAAGATCCTGAATATCATTTTTAGTTGTTTCTAATTAGGTTTATCCAATGTTCATTAACTATCTAGAAAGGTATACTATACCTATGTTAACACTGAAATATATGTGTTTTTTTTTGTTGTTGTTGTTGTTGTTGTTTTTGTTTTTATGAATAAAAAACTTATTTCTCTCTGCTACGTTCTATAAACACCATGTGCTTTTCCTAATAATATTTTATTTACCTCCCAGTAGGAAATATTATGCTAAAGTTTTATTATTTATTCTAAAGCATCCTTTTGATGAGTGCAGCTATATCAAAGTTCATGTAAAGAAAGGTATCAGCTTTTAAAAATATATGTGTTTTTATGGGTATATAGGCTAACAGAAAAGAATAATACCCACCGCCATGAGAGCATATAGAGTACAATTAATTCCATGGTCTTCCTAATTTGTTCTAAATTTTACTTGTACCAAGAGCTTTGAATGTAGTTGTAGTGGGTTTATGTGGCAAGGTTTTGGTAGCAGGGAGCCATAGGGGTGGCTTCTGTGAGAAGGATCTAGAAGCTGCCCCATGTTTGGTAAGGACCCCACTGCCGACCGGAACTGAGCCAATAAGTGATGTTGTTTGCGCCTCTGTGAGAGCATATTTAAGACAGGAAAAAAAAAAAAACACACTGCGCCACACAGCAGCTGGGAGAGTGAGAGGAGTGAGGAACAGCCTTGCAGGCGCCAAGGTCAGTGAAGAAGGAGGGGGAGAGGTGCTCCAGGCGCCGGAGCAGAAGTCCCCTGCGGCCTGTGGTGAGGACCATGGTGAATCAGGATGTCCCCTGCAGCCCATGGAGTACCACGGTGGAGCAGGGTTCCACGCTGCAGCCCGTGGAGGAGACCACGGTGGAGCAGGTGGCCCTGCACCGACGGAGACTGTGGCCTGTGGAAGACCCCTGCCGGAGCAGATTCCGGGCCGGGACTGCATCCCGTGGGTGGGACCCCACAGCACAGGGGACGAGAGTGACCAAGAAGGAGTGGCAGAGAAGAATTTCTATAGACTGACCATAGCCCCCATTCCCCCGTTCCCCTGTGCCGCTCGGGGGGAGGAGGTGGAAGAGGGTGGATGGGGGGGGAAGGTGCTTTTGGTTTCTTTCCTTTGTTTCTCACTTCTCTAGCTCGTTCGTAATAGGCAATAAATCTTACTATCTCCCTATGCTGAGTCTGTTTTGCCCATCACAATAATTACTGCGCGATCTCCTCGTCCTTATCTCAACCCTTGAGCCCCTTTCATCGTATTTTCTCCCTGTTCCTCTTTGAGGAGGGGGAGTGAGAGAGCGGTTGTGGTGGAGCTCGGTCGCCCACCCGAGCGAAACCATCACAGTAGTCCTATACCTGTTTTTCCAGACAGGATAACAGGTTGTGAGCTTACAAAATATTATTTATGAAAATAATATCCATGATGTCAATATCTCATCTTGAGCTTACTAGTCCTATCTGTTCACCCAAGAACTTCCACATATTCGAACTCTGGGTGTTGATTATGATCATTTATTAATATATTTTCTAAAGAATCTTTACCTTCCTTACAAAATCCTGCAATCTGTGCAGCCTAATAAAATGACCACAGCAATTGCGACTAAGATATCTGTGATACGATATGGATAATTCACTTTAGTTTCTTATGCAGATACACTGTTCCAGTGCATCTTTAGTTTGGTTTTCATAAACCAGTAAGGTAACAAAGATACCAGAATAGATAAAGGGCTGAAAAATAATATAATATGGTAAAGTAAGTGGACTTCTTAGTTTACAAAGATCATGAGAAAATAAAAACATGTAAGTATTATTAGAGAAGGTGGGAAACAAGCCTCAGGGTCTAAAAACAGAAAAGCAGAACATACTAACAAAGCATGCACCAGTTGATCATAGAAATGGAAAAGTGATAAATATGCTAAAAAATTAAGAGACATTCTTGTCTCTACCAATATGTAATATTAAATAACTGTAGAGCATGGCCGGGACATGTTTAACATACCTGATTTTACTCTTTTGGTAAGATGTTTATGTATAACTAAAGATGTAAAAATGTTACTATATAAAAGTTACATTATTTAAACAAACAAGACAAGCATTTTATTAGTACTATTTTATCCCTGAAGTACTGGATAGTTTGAACAATCCTGATCTTTCTGATGGATTCAACTCTACAAGATCCCAGGTATTTTTAAATGTGTGCTCTTTTCAAATATTCATGGTTGAAAACTGGAATCTTCTCTTTCACTGGTTTGGAAAAATGATAAACATCCTAGTCGGTAACTCTTTCAGATTTCATTCCTGATTTTTTAGATTGACTTGTCAGGTATTGAGGCATTTGCAATCATTCTTTTGGCCATCAAATTTTATAGAATAGACTTTGCAATAACAATGTCCAAACATATAAATGATGAACAGTGGAGGCAAAGAGGAAAAACAGTATTTTTTTTCCAGAATCTTATCTGATCTCTGAATTACATTAACACTTAGTGGAAGTTTGAATGGCTGGAGACACCGATAATCCTAGAAAATATACAGGAATTAAAAAATAACAGTAATGGAATAGAAAAAGTTAGAAAAAAAAAATACTCTAAATAATCTAAAAAAATCTAAAATAAAATACTAAAAAAATCTAAATACTCTAAAGTCTCAGGAAGGTTTCACATACTCATTTTTTACAAGTTTAATAAATCAAGGTAAAAGAAAACCAAGCAAAGAAAAATTATTTGTTAAAGGGATACTTTGCTCTGAATGTGAAGGTAAGATACTAGTTATGAACAAACTTATGTTGCAAATTTGAAAATATTTCTAGCCACCAGATCAGGGATTTACTGACATTGACTTCAAACATGGATGGAAGAGGGAAGAAACCTGCTTCATTTTAAGGTGCTTTGTAAGTTAAAGGATTGCCTGGAATTAGTGATATTGGTTCTTTTGGAGAATTTTGTCCTATAGTCTCAAATTAAGTAGTGGAGACGTTAATTTAACACAAGATGTTTTAATATTGGTAACACTTGTGACCATGTCTTTAACTAATGTCAGTAATTGAAATAGATGGTTGCTTTCTGAAGATACTACCTGTTTTTTTTATTTTATAAAAAAGCTTCTTGCTTCTCAGGGGGAAATTTCCACATGGAAAACATTGCTTTGTAATCAATTTAAATGACCATATGTTTACAATATAATTGTGTAGGAAAAAAATAAAAATAAAAAAAAAGGGGGAAAAAAAAAAAAAAGAAATTGAGAGAGCTTCATACACAATTCATGCAGCCAAAGACAACCTTTCTTTGTTTCTTTGACCAAAATACATTGCAGTCAGATACTGCATAGTATCTTTTTTTCTACCCTTTACTAAGAAGTCCGATTAAATATGTAATTTAACTAAAGAGTATACTTCCCCAATTTATTTATTATTGTTATTATTTTCATTTATTTATTTTTCATCTGTGGATGCTGCATTTAGATTACAGAACATTTTAGAATAAACAACTGACAGCAGAAGTCACCTGAACCAAAACACAGTCAGAATGATGAAATAATGTTGTTACCATCAAGTATTTCACACAAGTGTGAAATAAAATTGCCAAAACCGAAAATGTCTAAAGTTATAGAGGTTATTTGATACTTGTAGAGAGACTGTGCAAACCACCAGCATTCCATGATGCCATGTAGCTGATGTAGGTTATATGAATACCAAAACCCTTATTATGTGGAAGTATGTGTATGACCTGCATCCCACTGAAATCAATGGAAATACCCATTTCCCACTGCTGTGGTATGTGTTGTGTTAGATGAACACTGAATGTGGTTGAATATTATGTTTACCAGAAGGTATATGAGTAGCATTTAAGGAATATCTATTTGTGTTAAAAAGATGAATGAGAAGAAGAGATGTGTATTACAGAAGTTTATGAGATTTTACCTGTACTGGGAAGGTAAGTAAAGAATGATTATTTCTCCTGTCACCATATAAAGAATAGAAAGCATTAAAGTATCAATTAAATATCTATTAATAAAATATTTTTCACACTGAGTATAGCTAATTGCATGATTGTCCCATGACATAGGTAAAAGGCAAGGTATATTGCTGGATTGAAAAAAAAAAAAAAAAAAAAAAAAGATTAAAAAAAAATAATAAGAAAATAAAAAGTTCAGATAAACTCAATGATCTTAGCTCTGAGGTTAAAATACTCTTGCCTTCAAACTGCTGGAGGATGTGAAGATATTCAAGAAATTTACTACAGTTTATTTTGTTCATATATTCTTCCCAAAACAGCCACTACAGGCTAGATTCATTGATAGGATACAGGCCTAAAGGCACTGTTGTTCTGACTCTGTAAAACCATTTTTACATTGTTATGCTCTGCAAGAAATAGAATGAGAGCTTTAATACACACTTTCAGGAAGGAATGCTGCAGTCTGTGAGCTGCAATTATTAATTTTTTAGGAATTATAATATATTATTTATTGTGTGTTAGCTGTGAAATGACAGCAAGCTAAATTTTATTTCTCTGTGTTAAATTTATTCTGGCGTACTGGAAAAAAATATACGTGGCTGTTGATGTTGCACGGCTTTTTACATTGTTGCTAAAGTGATAGGTTCAATTACTGAACCTGACGTCCACAGCAAATAGTAAATAGCCAAAGGGCAGACTCTTAAAGTCAAAAGTCTTTTAAATTAAATCTGCCTGGTATTATTAGAATAAACAAACAAGCAAATCCCCAGACACTTACATTTTAGAGATAACTCAAGCTTCTAGGACAGCCAGAACAGAAACAGAGAACTCTCCTATGTCCATTGAATTACTAAAGATATAGACTTCTATGCTTGACTTGGTCTTGGTTAAAGACCGGGTCACAGAAAGCACTGGAAAGGCTTTGGTGGTCCCCTGGAAAATTATTTCCATCACCTCCAAAGTCTGTCTTATCTCCTGTCTGCTCCTCACCTCTCCTTAAACTGTGGCTATCAGCTCTGACTTTCACAGTTTTGTATCTTTTTATCCACCAGGAATCCACATTTTCTTGCCAGGAATGTTGTGATCGTTCAGAGTCTCAGATGACCCCTCACTCTCTTAATAAAAAAAAAAAAAAAAAAAAAAAAAAAAAAAGTAACAAATAAACAAAACTACTAGGGAAACACCTCAAAATTAAGCCACAAGTGATTAAAAATAAAAATTAAATTTTAAAAGAAGAAGAAGAAGACAAAGAAAAAGAAGAAGAAGAAGAAGAAAGAGCATTTATAACAATTGAATTGGGAGAGCTAAATTTTGTTGTCTGAGCTGCAGAACAAGAAAAAGACTTTCTCTTGTTTTGCACCCTTTACCACTGTAAAGTAAGAGTAGACGGTATGGAAGTAAGAGCAAAATATATGGAAACGGAGTTGGTGGTGACAAAGTGAAGTGACAGATGTCTTCCTTTGGAGAATGTACACAGTTTAGTATTTTTTTCTCTCTGTATCAGAAAGAAACAAAGGATTCAGGATTTTCTATGTTGTGGCGATATCTACCACCAGGGTAAAACCAAAGAATTAGGCATCTCTTTCTGCCTGAGAAAGACAGACAAAAAAGACAGTGAAAATAAATAAATAAATAAAAATATGCTGTTCTGGTACCTACTTGGAATTAATAAAATCATTAATTTTAGAGCATGTCTCAAACTGATTTTTCTCACATGCATTATGTGTAAAGACATGAGGTCTTACTGCTTGTATTCAGAGTGTGACCAGTGAAAAAAGACATATGCTTCAATTACTGGTTACAGCTGTCTAGCAGGGATGGAAGGACAAAAAGAGAAATTGAGAAAAAAAATATTCTGGACTTGAGAAACTTTCAGAAAACCTTCAACAGAAGTGCTCTCACTGTAGAAAAGTTCTCTGTCCTCTGAATCAGCAAATTCTAGTGAAAACCTGTTGTAGTAAAAACTTCTGACTTACATTAATATCTATATCAAGACCCAGTTCCTGGTGCAATCTATGAAGGCAGAATGCACTGTATTCCAAAAATCACGGTAAAAATACTGTTCAGTGTTTAAGGGTACAGGGGGGCAGAGCCTTGTATTTATTCCCCATGTAAGAGACATCACTGTAATTCAGTACAAATTAACAATAATGACAAGGTAGATTGTTGCCACTTATGCACCATTTCATCTATAGTATCTTCCTGACCCCCACCAGAAAAGTCTCCCACAAATATACCAAGCATTCCCTACCTAGTTTAGGCTACAAGGTTTGACAAGATGCATTAATAAACAGAAATTACTTCTGGCAAATGCTGCTCTTAGAGCATTTTCCCACCCTGTTTCTTCCATCAAGTTAAAAACAGTAAGAAAACTTAATGTGTCTCCTACTGTACTTCAGCTGGAAAATTCTATAGTACCTCAAGCCTGCCATTAGTGAGCAATCCAAAATGTAATGACATAAAAAGGTTTTAAAGCAGACTCTACTATAATGTGATTTTTAGAACAGAATATATTGAATAAAGCTAGATAGACTCAATTTTCTGATTATTTCAGAGAACAATAAAGAAAATCCTGAATTGTTACAAATGGACATATTTTGATTAAAGTCAATGGATAAATCTCCTAATTTTATAAAGGAAGTATAGCAAACAAGAGAAATATAAAGGCTAGTTCTTTATACAAACGTGCCCTGGCTTGCAACTACCTATCTCAAGCATTATTAGCTCACTGTGAAAAAGACTCAAGAAAAGATAAAGCCATTTCATTCCATGGAAAGAAACCTCTCAGCAACCACATGTATTTCTCTTTCTTTTTTTAACTGCTGATACGTGCCACGTAATGATAACTTGAGATGCTCTGGCTTGGTTTACTGCTGTTTCAGGGAGTGGTAAATTGGCATTGTTTGCAGGTTTCCTAACATAAACTAGCAGTTAGCTCCTGTGATACCTTCTATACGAAATTATACCCCATACATCAAGCAGTGATGAATTGGCAGTGACAGCATCTGTATTTTCTTGTGAGTAAGAGAACAGTTTCTATTCTGTAACGGTGTACCAATTCTTGTTTACTTCAAACCCATGGTCTGGAAAATTGATGACATGTCAAAGAGAAAGACACAACTCTTTCATTTAACTCCTCACAGAAGTCATATTCTGGGTTAAAATGCAGTTCACTTTTTTTTTTTTTTTTTAATATATTTATATATATTAATATTTATTTATTTTTATTTTCTTACCAGCCATAGGGTTTCTGCAAGCAACAGCTACTCTTATATCTTGTACAGGATAACATCCAGATTCTCAGATACTGTCAGTATTCAATTCCCTTCAATACAACAGGGTTGAGGCATCCTTGCTATCCTTGCTGATCTGCACAATGATCATCTGTATCTCTCTCAAAAATTCAGATTTGTTTTTTAAAGGCACTGGTGATTAAAATGATGAACTTCTTTCCTGCTTCTGAATGAACATTAAGTGAAATGAAAATACCTCCTGGAAAGAAAACTAATTTGGATGCAATTGAAGAGAGGAAACTAAATAAAGTAAGAGCAAATTTACTGCTTTTGTTTGATAGTATCAAAATTATTAAAAATACCAAACCAATTTATTATTTTTGCTGTTAAAAAAAAAAAAAAAGTATAAGATATTTGTATGTAGTCATCTACTATAAATTATATGATTTATAGATAATTTCTCATCCTCCTGATCTTTAAAAAAATATATATATATTTACTAGGATATCTTGAATCCTCCTGATCTTTAAAAAAAATATATTTACTAGGATATCTTGAAATGCTGGCTTTCTCTTTCAGTGCAAAATGTAGACAAATTTCAAGATATTGTTGTTTTGCTCAGAAATTCTTTTATCTATTCTTTTTTAAGTCAAGCAAATTTTTCCAGTGACAACAATGCTGTTTAAATCATATTTAAGGAAATATGTTAAGACAGGAAGTATTTCGAAAGACATATCGAAAGGCAGAAAACTAACCCCATAACAATCCTAGAATCTCAGTAAAAAATTGAATTCATCACAAATTTTTGATTATTCCCAAGATTCCATCCCCACCAATTTCTTCCGTACTCATATTTTTAAATTTATATTTATCTCAGTGGAGATAAATATCACGCAATTTGAATTATATGAGTTAAACAATGTTCTTCACTACAGACACAACTTTGAACTGAACATATTTTCCTTGTCAAATCTCAGCAGTGTTTTTCTCTCAGCTAATTAGGCATCACATCACAATGAAGTCAAATTTGACACATTATAACTTACACCAATATGAGTTCCGAATGTCTTTTCTATTGTATTAGAATTCCCATAAGATTAAGGAAGGAATAGGCTCTTCAGCTGTTTACTACCCTCCACACACACACACACATGCCTACACACAAATTAAAAAGCCTGATAATCATGAAGTTACCCAAAAAGCAAATCAAACAGTTGAGAAAGTCTGAAATTGGGGATATAAGCTCCTGTGGATGGCCAACAAGTAGCTCTGATTTGCTACCAGCAGTACTGAGAACGTGGTCATGCAGGAAAGATGAAAATCACAAAGGTAACAACAGTGAAAAGAAATTGTTGAAAGAACAAGACTGATACGGGGGCAATCATTTTCCATTGTAAGTCAACTCCTAGATTTATCAGTCTTTTTATACCCTCTTGCAATGTTAAAATACACAATTCAGCTGTACTATCAACAAAACAATGGAAAGAAAACAATGGAAATAAAATGAAAAACTATGAGTTATCTCTGAGAACAGCATTGCCCCTAGGCTTTCTGTTACTTTTACATTAAAGAAGGCTTAATAACCACTGTAAAACTACTGAAGTACGATTATGTCGTCATGTGAATCTGGAGAGAGGTGTTTCTAGTTTTTGGCTCTGATAATAGCTCTTTATCCTTTGACTGTCATAAACATCTCTTTTGCCTTAGTTTCCACACCTCAAAAACAAGACAAATAAAACCAAAAAGCAACAGCAATGTGGAAAGCAATCAGTGAAATTTAGAGGATCGCTGCATGAGGTTTGGATATGAGTGCATTCTTTAACTGCTCATCTAAAATCAGGTTAGTAAAGCCACACATTTTTAAGAACAAAGAACCAATTCCTTTAACATGGAGTTATCCACAAGAAAGCAGAGACATAAGCTCAAACAACTTGCAAAATAATTATGAGTTACTAGTACTGTAGAGATGAAGACACTAAAATATATAAGGATGATGAAATAAATAGTTACATATCCTCTCTCTCTCTCTCCTCCCTCTAAACCTGACAGGAAGTTAACATCTGCCAAAAATGCACTCATATTGCCTGACACATATATATATGGCATTATGATGATATATTGACAACAGGGACAGGTGCAAGACATGTCTGAGGGTGAAAGGTAGCACTTCAGGCACTAAAAGAGGTGATTTATTATAGCATTAGTGTGACACTGAAAAGGTCAGAAAGCTGCAAAACACACACAACTTCTGGAGGGCTGACTTGTATTTTCACAGGGAAAACAACATTAGCCTATTGAGGTTTGTAACTTTGGTACAAAAAACGATAAAGCTATAAATATTAGCAACATGGAAAGACTTGAAAATATTATTTTCCAACAGCTGGAGAGGGATGGCTCATGACGCAGAGATAAGTTTGAAAATACTTAGGGCCTTATCCTAGAAAAGTCTGAGTCTTACACTTTAATTCTTTTGGGCTAAACTTGCTCCCATGTATTTTGCAATACACTTTCTTCCTTGATACTCCTGTCATTTATTCAGGTGTGAACCTAGCTGTCTTAGGGGTTTATGTTGCTATGCATCACCTTAGCTGGATGGGTACAGAAGCCATATATACTGACTCTATCTCTTTCCATGCAAAAACAGCAACAATTAAAATAACAAAAATCAAAACCAAGCGAGAAATCAGCACAGACTGGACATAAAGGATGTACAATTCTGCTAAGGTTTTCTGAAAATTAATAACAGGATATATTAGGGTAGTAGTGATGAGTAAAAACAATTTTTTTGAACTATGAAAATAAATAAATAAATAAATAAATAAAATCCTTAAAACCAAAAAGATCTTGTATTCAGGCCATAAGAGACAATGATATATTTACCCATACCTGGATTTTCCTAATTATTCTACAAGGTTTTTCCATGTTCAGATATCCTTAGCAAAAATAATTTTGCCTGAGGGTAAGGCACTGTTCATTTGCTCCATCACAAGACTGGGATTTATGCTATCCCCATCCCTGCATTGATTGCACTGATTTTTTTTCTTCATGGTTACTGTGCCATCACAACTTGTTCCCTGAAGACAGGGATTTGGAGCTGCCTGGGAAATAGCAAAGGAGCCTATTCAAAACCTTGATATATTTAGGACTACTGAAGCCATAAAGCAACATGCAACTTTTGATTATAAAAACTCAAATTGTTATTGCATGTCAATGAGGATTTGGAAGACTTTTAGGTGCTCAGAGAAGGAGAGAGCATTGAAGTGTTCCATATCCCAGCAGTGATGACACTGTGCTATGCTAATTCAGAAATGAGTCAACAGTGTTATCATAAAAGAGGAAAATTGGGTCTTTTTTGAAGGTACTTGCAGTGATATAGATGAGACAGAATGACTCATCTGTCACCAGTGTTTTAGTCAGCAAAGTCTTCAGCTCAATGGCAAATATTTATAACTGGAAAGTAAAAGAAGGCAATCAAAATGAAGTAAGCAGAAATATATATATATATATATTAAAAAAATAAATAAATAAATAAGGATGTTAAGCCTGCTATATAAGATCTATGCATGAGGTCATCACTTCTGCAATGCTAAACACCATTTTAATGCTAACGTCCATCAAAATCCAACCCAACCCAAAGTGCAATGTACTTTATGGATTTCTGCTATTCCTGATTCAGAGAGGGTACTAATTTGCCAAGGCACTCTCTTAAACACACAGTGATTAAAAATCTTTCCCCTTTTCCACTTTAAAA
>NC_048926.1:4948914-4950005 GCF_011077185.1 Oxyura jamaicensis | reverse complement strand
ATATATATATATATATATATGCATTTTTGTGCTTGGGACCATTTCCTTTAACAGATCCTTCCATAAAGATCTTACTTTAATGGGTGTTTAATTTGATTCTTATTGTCACAATGTTATTTTCAAAATTTTGTTCAGTAGAAATAATTAAATGTCTTTCAAAAGAAACTATAATGGGGGAAAGTGTAACAGAAGTGAGTGGTAAACCTTGACTTCAGTGAGGGTTGGAAAGACTTCATGGTTATTTGCCTTAACATTGTATAAATGTTATACAATGTGCATTGTATAAATGTTATACATTTGCTGACTATAATTTTGGTTTGGTGTAAATGTATTTTCACACCTCAGAATTCTGATGATTTTCTGAATAGAAAAAAAATAGAAGAAATATCTATACATGAAACATAACTTTACTTTTTGTAGTTTTTAGTACAAAAATGAACTGACTAGTGTTCCTTATTATTTTAAACTGAGAAATGTCTTTTCTTTCAAACAAGGAAAGATTTATAAACATCCAAGTGTAGAACACACCTATCTTTTATTGAAAGGGTACGTAATTTGGCTGAAGAATGTGCAAAGTCTAAATATAATAACATTTTTTATTATAGCTTTTATATTTTTGAACTTTGCCATCCACTTACACCTCTGATAAGTTCATAAAAGCTTCTTGGTGAGTTCAGTTCAAAGGTGTGCCTAGTTCAGCACTTTATCTCCAGTAGTAGGTAGGCAGGAGACTATATGAAACCCAGCAGGTATACAATGATCTTTCTCAATACATGCATTTCTATTGCCAGAATTCCGTGGATTAAGTACTTAAAACTAGCCAGCACATATAAACCACTGTGCTGCACCCAAATTTTACATCTGAGCTATAGAATTGCATCTGGAAGTTCCTTTGTCCCAGCAGTCTACCTTCCAGGAGGATAATTCTGAATTATGCAACCACAGCTGCATTCAGCTAAGACAAAAGAAAGAAAGAAAGAAAGAAAGAAAGGAAGAAAGAAAGAAAGGAAGAAAGAAAGAAAGGAAGAAAGAAAGGAAGGAAGGAAGGAAGGGAGGAAGGAAGGAAGGAAGGAAGGAAGGAAGGAAGGAAG